>NW_020864206.1:0-75204 GCF_003713205.1 Coffea eugenioides
AAGTTTCTTTCCTCTACCCATCGTAACACTTCGCAGGGGTGTAATTTTAAGAAAAATACGATCTCCAACTTCAAACTCCAAATCTTTTCTTCGGTTGTCCGCGTAGCTATTTTGGCGACTTTGAGCAGTTTGGAGTATCTGACGGATTAACTTGACCTTTTCTTGGGCATCCTCCATCCAAGGAATAACTGTTGGGTCCAAGACTTTCTTTTCTCCTACCTCATCCCAATATAGCGGAGATCGACACTTTCTCCATAAAGAGCCTCATACGGTGCCATTTGAATCGACGAATGGTAGCTGTTGTTGTAGGCGAATTCCACTAATGTCATATGTTGACCCCAACTACCTCCGAAGTCTAAAACACACGTTCTTAGCATATCTTCAAGTGTCTGAATCGTTCGCTCCGACTGCCCATTCGTTTGAGGGTGATAAGTGGTACTTAGGTTCAATTTAGTTCCCAAGGTCTCGTGAAACTTTTGCCAAAATCTTGACACAAAACGAGGGTCTCGGTCGGAAACTATACTTACAGGGACCCCATGTAATCTCACAATCTCCTCCATATACACCGAGCCAACTTATCCATGGAATACTTCATATTCACAGGTACGAAGTGAGCCGGTTTGGTTAACCGATCGACGATCACCCAAACGGCATCAAGTCCTTTTTGTGTTCTAGGCAATCCGGAAACGAAGTCCATGGTAATGTTCTCCCATTTCCATTCAGGTATCACAAGAGGTTATAGTAATCCAGAAGGTTTTTGGTGTTCGGTCATAACCTGCTGGCAGACTAGACAGGTTTGTACATATTGAGCAATCCCCCTCTTCATTTTATCCCACCAGTATAACCGTCGTAAGTCCTGATACATCTTAGTACTACCCGGATGGATGGTGTATTTCGATCGATGGGCTTCATCCAGAATCTCTCTCCTCAAATTCTCAACCTCAGGCACAACAATGCGATTTCTAAACCTCAAAATTCCCTCAGGACTTAGAGAAAAATCAGGAATTTCTCATTTCTTCACTTTTTCCACCCACTTCTGAACCATCAGATCTGTAGTTTGGGCCTCCTTGATTCTATCCAATAGGGCGGATGTCACCCGGATATTTCCAAAGGTGATCTTCTTACCTTCCATTTTAGGGTTCCATTCACCAATAGCTTCTAACATTTCCCACTCCTTAACTATTAACCCAGATATTCGAGCCTTCCTGCTTAAGGCATCAGCTACTACGTTAGCCTTACCCGGATGGTAGTTGATCATGTAGTCATAATCTTCTAAGAATTCCATCCAACGACGTTGTCTCATATTCAACTCCTTTTGGGAAAAGAGGTACTTAAGGCTCTTGTGATCGGAATAAACTTCAAAGGTTACCCTATACAGGTAGTGTCTCCACTTTTTCAGAGCAAAGACAACTGCGGCTAACTCCAAATCATGAGTAGGATATTTTTGCTCGTGGGTCTTCAATTTCCTAGAGGCAAAGGCTATCACGTTCTTATTTTGCATCAATACACACCCTAAGCCTTCCTTCGAAGCATCAGTATACACAGTGAAACTGTCCTTACCGTTAGGCAAGGTCAGAACAGGAGCCATAGTTAACATTTTCTTCAACTCCTGAAAGCTCTGCTCACATCGGGCATCCCACAGAAACCGGTTACTTTTCTTTGTCAAATTGGTTAAAGGACTGGCAAGTTTTGAGAAATCCTTAATAAATCGCCGATAGTAACCTGCCAACCCTAAGAAGCTTCGAATCTCAGTCGGACTCTCAGGTCTCTTCCACTCGGTCACTGCTTCCACCTTCGCCGGATCTACTGCAATCCCCTCCTTTGAAATTACATGTCCCAAGAAGGAAACCTTCTCCAGCCAAAACTCACACTTACTAAATTTGGCGTATAATTGGTGATCCCTTAGGGTTTGTTAGACTAACTTCAGGTACTGCACATTCTCCTCTCGGATTTTCGAGTAAACCAAAATGTTATCGATAAACACAAGACAAATTGATCTAGATAGGGTTTGAAAACTCGATGCATAAAGTCCATAAAAGTGGCAGGGGCATTGGTTAGTCCAAAGGACATCACGGCAAATTCGAAATGCCCATACTGAGAATTGAAGGCAGTTTTAGGCACATATTCTTTTCGGATCAATAATTGGTAGTACCCCTATCGAAGATCCAGTTTTGAAAAGACCACTGCACCTTGCAATTGGTCAAACAACTCATCAATGTGGGGTAGTGGGTACTTATTCTTAACGGTTACGTTGTTCAACCCTCGATAATCGATACATAATCTCAAGGTCCCGTCTTTAAGAGAACGGGTGCTCCCTTAGGAGATCCACTCTCACGAATAAAATCCCACTCCAAAAGGTCATGCAACTGTAGCTTCAGCTCCTTAAGTTCAGCAGGTGCCATACGGTATGGGGTCTTAGAGATAGGTGAAGTCCCTGGTAACAAGTTAATCTCAAATTCTACCTCTCTTTGCTGTGGCAGATTCACTAGCTCATCGGGAAACACGTCCGAATATTCGCCCACTACTGGAACATCTTCTACGTTTAACTTATCAGTGGGAGTGTTGATGAGAAAGGCTAAGAACCCTCGTGCCCCTCTACTCAAAAGTTTCCTAACCCGAATACCCGAAACCATTGCAGACGAGGCTAAACTGCCCCTCACATCTAACTTTATGGTAGTCTCCCCCGGAATACGAAATTTCACTATTTTTCTTTTACAGTCAAGCTGGGCATCATACCAAAATAACCAGTCCATGCCCAGAATCACATTGTGCCCCTTAATAGCCAAACTTATCAAATTCCCCTGTAACTTCCTCTCTCCTACCCAGATTTCACAATTTACATACATTTTGCTAGTAACCAAGCACTGGTCCCCCGTAGGCGTACTTACTTCCAATTCGTAGGGCAGGTTTACAGGGGTTATATTAATTCCACACATAAATACAGGGTTAACAAAGGAATGGGTGGCACCGGGGTCTATCAAAATCCTAGCTAGACGGTGGAAGACAGGAATCGTACCTTCCACCACCTCCGCCGAATCATGGACAGGACGTTGCTCGATAGAGTACACTCGGGCAGGCACCTTCGGTTTCGTCACTTCCACCTTTGATTGTGCTGAAGTTGCCTTAGAAGATTGTGTGATCCCTCTCGCGTCTCGGGGTTGAACTGGACAGCTGGCTATCTGGTGCTCCGCGCTCCCACAACATAAGCACTTCTTCTCCTTTCTCCAGTAGTTATCCTCCGTGTGGTTCGGCTTCCCATAGAACCCACACGGGCCACGAGAAACAGTGGCGGAGATCCCTTGTGAGGCACTCCTCTGTTGGCCTCGTCCCGTCTGGCCACCTCTTGGCGGAGTCCCTCTTGCCGTACCCGGAACTCGTCCTCCTCCAGCTCCACGGCCAAATTTTAGAGGGGTACTCTTATCCCCTTGCGTAGAACTACCTCCGAAAAACCCACGTTTCCTCACTTGAAAATTCCAAACTTGAAGCCTTGTATTCTCGGCTCGCAAAGCCTTATCCACCACATCACTAAAAGTGTTAATCTGGGTCACGACTAAATCCTTTAGAATTTCCACATTTAGCCCCTAAATGAAACGTCGTACCCTTCTCTGTTCAGTCATAATAAGTTCAGGGGCAAACTTGGCTAATCGAGTAAACTGGCTTTCATATTCAGCCACGGATTGGGTGCCCTGGCGAAGTCGGATGAACTCGTTCTCCTTCTTTTCTTAGATCAAGGGAGGAAAGTACTTGGCGTTAAATTCTCTTACAAAGTTCACCCACGTTCTAGGTGCTTGCTCTCTCTCCCACTTGATTCGAATAACATTCCACCAAGAGCGAGCGGCCCCTTCTAATTGGAAGACCGCAAAAGTAACCTGCCTCTCTTCGGAGTAATGTAAGGCCGCAAAGATGTCCACCATCTTTTCTAACCATCTTTCAGCCACATTGGGATCAGACCCTCCAAGAAACTTTGGTGGGGAGAACTTTTGGAACCTTTCAAAAGCTCGATCCTCACTTTCTACGTGATTTCCAAGGTTTTCGGGATTCACGACAGGTGGGTTAAGGTTGTGGCCCTATTATTGCACCACATGGGCCAGCAAGTCGGTCATTTGCTGCATAGCGGCAGCTATCTGGACATTTGGATCTATCCTAGGTTCTGGGTTTGGTCCAGTCGAGGTTTCCGCAGTGCCTCTATCAGAAGGTTGCCTACTCCCATGTCCACGGTCTTGTCCACTACGAGTGCACTCCATGGTTCAAGTCAATCTAAGGTCGAGACATGTAATAACAATTAAAGAACCATACGGGCATAAGCTTATAAACATAGGCAAATAATCAAAATAACACACAAGACATATATACACATAGAACATTCATCACAGATGTTGCAAGCAGTCATACAAAAGCAGTCGGTCAAGGACATACAAAAGAAATCCCATGCAACAAAAGGGGTCCTCCAAAAGATTATATAGAAAGCTAGGCCAAAAGCAGCTCACTAAGAGCTATCCTAACTACTCCCCTCATGGGATCAAAAGTTAGCTCACAAGGTTCTAGCCTAATTTCCTACCGAGCCTACCGACTCTCCCCCTTGGCTAGAACTAGGGGTACTCCCACTTCCCCCTTCAGAAGTTCCATCTTCCACAGCCTCCGCTTGCGCATTGGCGCCAATCACTCGTTGGATTAGCGCCTTGCACTCATTAATGATACCGCCTGATCGGTCCCTCACTTGCCTGACCACGTTCGTAAGACGAGTATTCACCTCTAACAACTACTCCCTAAGAGCATTCGTTCGTTCCTGCTCTCGGGCTATGTCTTCCTGAAGCTCCCCTATCCGGTCCGCTTGCATTCCCTGGCGGCGGCCCGTCTAAGCCTCCTCCGTTCATCCAGTACCGCCACGACCACGTGGTCCGCATAAGAGTGACTCTGGCAATGCCTACAACGACGGGTCCGACTAGCAGTATACCAGAGCCGGATCGGACCTCCTGGCCTCTCCTGATAATCGATAATGCGTGAGCGTCTCCTAGGTGGCTCACCTCCACCCGCACCACTGGTTCCGGCCATAACCTACAAGGATAGCAAAAGGCCTAACTAGCTCAAACTCGTTTCTTAATACGGTTCCAAAATGGGTCCCTTAAGAAACAAAGTAACCGAGGTGGAGCTTACGGCTCGCGAGGTACCAACAAAAACCACACAATGAGCACATATCATCACACAGTGATCTCAAAGCTTATAAACAACCAAACCAACATAAAAGGATACAATTGGCTCTCAAGAGCCATTTTCCACTTGCCGCACTTGATTTTCAACCCGTTGGCACTCCGTCAACCTTTGAAGTGAAGAACGAACCTATAGATCACCACTTACACTGTATTCCTTCCACCGAACCCCCCTTACCGGGCTCGAACTCCTCAGAGTAACACAGAGGGTAATACTCGAGTATACCATAAGGTCGAGGAGTTAATACTCCACTCGACTACAGTGAACCCAATGTCCATTATCGATTTGCCCAAGCCCTTGCCAGCGCGACTCAAATAATGACCAATGGGGTATGAGCTCAGATATCACAGTTCAGTTACTGGGCGTAGCCCCAACATATTGCAAGCCATGTACATATACAATTTCACAGTTGAACAATAACAGAAATACAAACAAGAGATCGAGAGCGATAAAGTACACTCTCGTCTCATTCAAACCATTCAAGTTTACATAACAAGTACAAACAACCATTTAAGCATGAGACCATATAATGGTACACTCACCAAGGTAAGTAAGCAAATTCACAAGTTAACTTCAGGCGTAGGCGTCGGATCACCGGAACGACCTATACAAACAAGAATATCACAATTGAGACTCGAACACGAGTCAAATCAAATCCACACTCTACCAAAAAATAAGGCCCAATGGAACGTATAAGTATATAATCAGGCTAGGGAGAGTCCGGAAATGAAGTTTATGCCCTAAAACCAAAAGACAGTTTTGACGTCATTTAGCGTATCGGACACAACCGAGGCTACTGTAGACACCAAAATTTTAAATAATTTTTATTCTATTTTTATTTTTGTTTTTAGTAATAATTCTTATCTATTTTTATTTGTTAATTTCATGTTTTTAGTTTTAGACTTTTTTTTAGCATTTGTATAGCATTTTAGATTATTATTATTATCTATTATTTTATTTTAGTTTTTATTTTTATTTTGTATTCGTTTTTGCCCTTTTAGCTGTTTATCTTTATTTTTAAAGAATTTTCGCATAAAATTTGTCAAAAGAGAAAATTATTCACAAAAAAATAAAATATGTTACTTCTTTTTTACTGTTTATTAATTGAAAAAAAAGAGGAAAAATTCATTAATCAAACACAGAAAAAAAATCTTAGCCTTTTGTTTTATCTTTTGATCCTAGTTTTTGTTCATTTTATTCAAGTTTTTTATTTAAATTGTTATTTTTGGTTATTGTTGTTTAATTAATGATTCATGAAAAAAGGAAAAAAAAAAGAGAAAAAAGAAGGAAAAACCATCAATCAAAATTAATTTTTTTAGGGCATTTCATTTGTTTTAATCTTATTTTTATTTGACTTTTACTGCTTTATTTGTTAAAAAAAATGAATGATGAAAATGAAAAAAATGAAAAAAAAGATAGCTTCTGCGGTTTCTTGCTGTGTTTTCTGGCTCTGTTAGATTAGGCAAGTACAGGCCATCTGGCTCCATCTAGGAGCTCCAATTCAAAGCCATGATCAATGGCTAGGAGGGGGGCTGGGAGTTGAAATCATTTGTGAGCCATCAAGATGAACTTTGAGGGTTTTAGGGACCTGGTGATTCCCTATAAAAAGAAAACAGACGGCAAGAAAGAGGGGGAAGGAAAAAAAAGAGGAACGGCGGGGGAAAAGCTTCTGGGAGGCGGCTGATTAAGAAAAGGGTAGAGGAAAACTAGGGAGCGACGGAGAGAGAGAATCTGACAGAGGGAGAGGACGACCGAGAGAAAAGAAAAGAGGGAGGCTCTGATAGAAAAGAAAGGAAAACAGCGGCGAAGAAAAACTAGAGGGTTTAGCAAGGGCTGGGGAGTAGAATCAGGAGGTTGGCGGCTGAGGGAGATAACGGTGGGGATAGCTGAGGAAAAATCAGAAGAAAGGAGGAAAGGCGGCTGGAGAGGTAAAGAACAATCAAGTGACGACTTCATCAGCGCAGCAGTTCGGCGGCGGCGTTCTCAATCTCATTTCTAGAATCTGCATGCCTTTTCCGGACATATTTCATGTTGCTTTGCTTCACCAACTCTTGCAGGTAATTATAGCTTTGTTTCCTGTCGCTTTAACACAATATTTTGATGAAAATTTGAGTTTGTCAGATCAGTATCTTGTTCCTTCCTCGTGAATGCGATGGTATGTCATCCCTTTGTGGTTCCTGATGCCCTGAAGCATTCATTTTGGTTAACTCAAATGCATTTAAAAGGCTTTAGGGTAGTTTGATGTTCAATGATTAGATGGGTTGGCTAGGAAAACAGTGACTTTCGATGGACCCAATTACAGTTTACCGCAAGTTTTTTCCTTTCTTTCGTTTCTGCGGCCAGTAGTATGGTTGAATCTTCTGGAATTGGGCGATGTTGTTTGGGTAATGTGATTAAAGATGGGTTAAAACGATTACAGGGGCTTGCTTAACAAATCAGTGGGTTTTGTTTGAAATTGTTCGCATGAGCAGAATTATGTTGAATGAAATTGTTGCAGAAGGTTTTTTTTGTGTGTGTGTAGATGTCGAATTTGTGATAGCCCCACCTCCCCCTAAGGCGAACCAAAGGGTTCGGCGGACCGCCTGCCCAGCTCTCGCCGGGACTCAGTCGATCACTTCCATCCTCGAGCAAAAACCAGATCCAGCCCATACGAAAAATATAGCAATGATCCAAAAACTTAAACGAAACTTATATACATTACGATCTCAAAAAGCACAACCGTTGAATATACAAAGGTTCCAAATCCACCATACAACCAGCCCGTGCCAAGCACTAGGGCGAGAACCATTACAAGAAAAATCAAAAGCTAGACCAGCTAGTCTATACAGAGCTCTCGTCCTTGCTCGCCTTCCCCTGTTAAGGAAAACAAAACTAAAGGGATGAGCTAAAAGCTCAGTGAGGTTCCGAACAGGTAATTAAACAACAACGCCAATACATAAACCATCAATAATCAATAATTCAAGAAACATTTAGCATGGAAAACAATAAGAACACATACATTAAAAGGATACGGGCTCACAAGGAGCCAAATATTCCCGCGCTCGCTCGTTCTCCTGACATTTCCTCCTTCCTTCAATCTTTTGAAAATGCATTTTTTTTCTTTTTGTAAATAAAACCCGCGCTCGTTTAGTCATTCATTTCATTCACCCCCTTCTCAGCCATTGGCCGGGCTCCACCAGACTTCAAGGTAATACTCGAGTATACCAAAACGTTTACCCAGGTCACCTAATCGCCCGACCGAGTCCGCTTCTGGCTCGAGTCTATCGGTAACAAGGGGCAATGGCCAGTTCAGCCAAAAAGGCTTACATTCATGCACAAGTAACATTTCAATCATTGAAAACTTCACAATCATTTAGGCTGAGTGCGATAAAGTACACACTCGCCTAGAAAACGCGTTTTGATAATCATTAAAAGCACTTAACACGTTATCAAACAATAACACAAGTCATGAAGTCAAGAAGTCATGAAGTCAAGAAAAATATAGCAAACAAGGAACACTCACCTAACTATGCAAAATAACGTGCAAAATATCCTTCTGGATAGAATCCTTAATCACCAAGAAAACCTAAAATTCAACGAGAAAGAATATAGCACAGCCAATTAGGTGAAATCGAAGAAACCCAATAAATGATGAGTAAAACGCATAAAAATGACTTTAAAGCGAAACAGGGCATTTGTACTGATGGACGGAAATATCTAGGGTTTCATAAACCAAACGCAAAGCTAAACTAAAAGGGTTATAAAATTTTGCGGCAAAAAGTACTTGGACCAAAACTAGCCTTCAAGTAAAAATTTCGGCAGCAAATCCCTTGTGTTTACCTATTTTCCAGCCATTAATGGCTTCATTATTTCCTCAAATCAGTCCCAACATCTCACACAAAATAATCTCATTTCCAAAAGCCGTTCACTAGGCTTAAAGTCATTCAAGTACACAATTTAGCTAGGAAAATGACTAGATTCCAATAAACACAATAAGACTCGAATACAAGTCATAAACCAATTCTACATACTACCAAAACAGGGTTCCCTAAGCATACACAAACAATAGAGGAAACCAGAAAAATCCGGAAATGATTTAGCTTTAACCCTGAAAAAAACAGTTTTTGACCTCATTTTGCGGTAATGGCACCAAAGGTACTATGATTATCGGATGAAGGTGTAAGATACACCGTTTCGAAGCTAAAAGACAGGGTTACAATATTACAGAAGGTCACTCAACCAAGTTTTGAGTTCAACCAGGTCAAAAATGCAAGATACTACACCAAAACCGTAAAACAGATTCACAGAACGCATTCTAGCGGAAACATCATAAAGCAGGGTACCTAAGTCCAAATCTAGAAATTCCAAAACCATATGAAAGCTAAGAAACAGGGATAAATTTCATCAGAATACCTCAACAACCAATTCGGAAGCAATTCCAGCCAAAACAACCAATTACAGGCGCAATTCTTACATTCGGGTAAAACCAGGACAGCAAGGGTAATTTCGACTTTTCTCATTCTACGCTACTCCGATTGACCTGAAATTTTGTAGGCACCTCTAAAATGTCATTCAATACAAATTTCATGTTTTAAGTCAAGGCCAATTCGGCCTCTAACTAGGAGCTATAAATTCGGGCAGAATGTTATTCATAAAAACCCTAACTTGTCAATTTTTCTTCCAAACAGAAATTGGTTGTAATTACTCACTTTTTCCACCTCCTAGAGTCATTATATACCATTTCCAAGCATCATAGATAGCCACACAATCATGTTCATATTAAAACAGAAAAATCCCCAAAAATAATAAAACTTCATCACTTCAACCACAAATCAAGAAATAATCCATAAACTTGCATCTCATACTACCACTAATCATGATTTAAGCATCAATTAAGGAAGGAGAGTGGTTCTTCACAACTCACCTTAGAAACAAGAGAGAGAGAGCAATAGGTCCTCTTAGCTTTCCAAATAACTCCACAAATCAACTCACTAACACTAATTGAAGAGGTTTTATGGAGAAATTGCAAGTTTCAATGGTTGGTTGGATGGATTTGAGCTAAATGGAAGCAAACCTTGAAGAGTTTCTTTCTTTCTTTTGGAGAGAGAGAGCCGGCCACTTGAAGAGAAGAAAATGGGAATTTTTGGTTAATTTTGTGATTTATTTGGTCAATGGTAAGAAAAGGAATAGTAGTCTTACAAGTCACTCCAATTAAATGGTGACACTTGTCACCTCATTTAATGCTTGCCTAACTTTTGTCTCTCTTATACCAATCCACTTAGCATCCTCTACTTATCTCTTAACACCCGATAAATTAATTCCAGTATCCAAAACTTAACCTAGTTGATCGAATTTTTCCGAACTTTTCGCACTAGTGGGTCCCACGTCCGGTATACGCTCTTAATTTCTCAAAAACTATCCGATACTAGAAAAATTATCTAAAAATTATATCTGCTCCTTCACAATATCTAGAATTTTTTCTAATCACGAAAATGTAGAAAACAAGCCATGAAAATAATAAAACCTAGAAAATGGGAAAAATTACGGGTTCTCACAGAATTGCTGTAATTTTGTTGCTTGAAATTAGAAAATGTTGTTTGGCTGCAAGATGCGTTTTTGCAGAAATTGGTATTCACAGACAATAGCTTCAGGGTACAACACTGGTTTCATGTGTGTAGCTTTTTTTTCTTTGGCTTATTTTTGGGTTCGGTATTGGGTAAAGAGTAAGCATTGAGATGTTTCATTGCAAATGTTAAAATGTTGCCTTTCTCATCACTTGTTTCTTTCCTGCTGCACGTCCTCATTTCAGAAATCTTGTTGGCAAGAATTGGGTAGTTCAGTTCGTGTTCTTGATGCTCCATTAATGTGGTTAACATGGCATTTAGTTTACTTCTTTTCCCTAGTTATGCCATAAGACATGAACCAGAGAATAAGCTGCCAAGTTGCAGCAGAAAATAAGAATGCTCTCGAACCATTTTGTTGCATGAAAGATTTCCAGAATTTACATTACCTTATTCGAAGTTGTTGGCTTGTTGAATTCTGTGGTTGTCTTTAGTTTAATGTCGAGGTTTTGATTGATTGGCTGAGATGTTAGTTGCTTTAGGATTGCATCTGAGAAACCCATTATATTGCAGCAAAATGGTAAGAAGCCAAGTGTTTCAGTTGGCCAAAAGTTTTGGTTTTCTTAAAGTGCTTGATTCAGTTTGCTATTTGACTGGGACGGCATGCCTACCTTTGCCGCAAGTCTTTGCTTTTTGTGTTTGAATGAGTGGAGATGTGTTGAGTCATTTGCATGAATGTCATCTCGGTCGAGTGAGTAAAAATTGCAGAATATTCTTTCGGTCGCAAAAGCTCATTCTTTGCATGAAACTTGCTTGAAATTCTTTTAAGATTTGCCTTGTTAAGAAGCAATTGGACCTGCTTTAATTAGAGTTAGTGCAAAGTTTTGGATGGCCGAAGGTTATGGATGAAGTTTGCGGCTGGAAATTGAAACTTTTTGTTGCAGAAAGTTTTCATCAGAAATGCTTTGTTATAGAATGTTTCTCACGCCACTTTGCATGAATTTGCATGAAAAATGTTTCCAAAAATTGGACTTTGGCCCCCCAAGTTTCCCTTCATTTCACTATGACCCAACCCATTGAATAATGTCCTCAATTTGGTCCTTGGCAGTTTTAATTTTACAACTTTATTGCTTGTTTGCTTCAATTAATTACCATGCTTTGTTTAAATTGCACTTAATGCATGAATATAAGAGCTTTATGATCAAGTGAGCTTGTGTTTGCATATTTTCTTTAATTTTCTCAAATTAAATTGGTGCCTTGACTTTTCTTTGTTTTTGGAGGGTAAATAAGTAATTCCACTCCATGAGGGCCCAAATTGCAAGGGAGGTACACTCTATCCCTTATTCTTGCCTTTATTTGACCCTATGTGCCTTATGTGACTTTATGTGCTCAATTGCATGCCTTCATTTTATTTATTTATTTATTCGCTATCTTTGTTTTAATTCAGTATATTTATTTTATTTTAGTTCAATTTTGATCATTTGAAAGGCATTTGAATGCCAAAGTTGTAATAGTTAGGTTATTATTTTATTTATTTTATTTATTTTACTCCATTTCCCCCTCTTAGATTGTAGTAGGCTCCCCCCCTTTTGTAATAGTTAGGACTTGTTTGCTTTAGTTGCTTGGTGTGATTTACATGCTTACGTGCTATGTGTTACCGCTTTCTTAGGACCTTGCATTTAGATATCATGATTATGTGTTATGTGTTTATGTGATATTATGTGTTTACATGCTTTTATTAGGTCTTACGTGAGTTATTTGATATTTATTTGATTGTAACAAATGCATGTCGTCACCACACTAGTCCAATGCTAGTTGTGGCCCCCTTTCTCGAATCCACACTAGTCCAATGCTAGTTGTGACTCTTTGTTCCGATTTTCCACTAGTTCAACGCTAGTGAGAACTTGTAGATGTGGTCTAGTCCAACGCTAGACCCTTAGGAGCCCTTCGAGCGTTAGATCATGATTGTGTGATAAAATCACTTCATCTCATGCATGTTTTTCTACTTTTAGGGTTTTTATCATTTTTGCATGACATTTTCCTTGCTCCCCTTATATGTATAGCCCTTATCCCATATTTTCCCTTATATGTATATTCCTTACCCCTATGTGTGATACATAACATTAGATTTGCATTTCATTTAAGAATTAGAGTTAGGATAGTACATTTGCTTGATTAGATTAGGGATACCCCCTTGGGTATGGGATATGGACGAGTTTGGCTTTCTAACCTTAGCACGCTCGTATTCCCTTTATTAAAGTGAAGATTGAGTCACGAACATTAGTCCCCCGCACCTGATATGATGCATTCCTTTAGGTCACGTATATTTATACAATTATTTTATTGTTATTTTCCTTTTCTTTTCTTAGAGTCTCATATTTTTGCATTATTCATGACCTCTCCAAAGAGTCCACATTGGGCATCACAATTAATGTGATTGGCACCAATTGAGCTTTGAAGAGAAATTTCGACCCCCCGATACCCTCTTAGGTCTAGGGTTTGCATTCATATAGTACATCCAAATGCGATAAATTTTTAGGTTAAGAATAAGAAAATCTTTGACTAAATCACGCAACTAGCCTTGGCTAGGTCGAAAGGGTGCCTCGGATTTTTATCCTTGCCTTCCCTTTCTTCAAATGTGACTCCCGAATCTTTCTCTCTGATTTTCGTAGACTTGGAGTCGTTTAAAAAGGATTTTTCTATTTTTCTTTAAAAAATTCATTTTTAGGTGACTTGGTACACCTTAACTCAATACCAAGTGGCGACTCCGATTTTTATTTCAAAAACCCTTTTTAAACTATAATTTGGGTCCAAATCGTCGCATTACAAACCCCATTTAGGCCCTTTTTCTTCATTCATTTTTTTTTAAATCAAAAACTCATTTTTCAAAAATCAAAAATCCATTTTTCTAAACTCCTTTATTTATTTTCAAAAATGGGGCGCGACAGCTACGCTTGTCAAATTGGTGTGAAATTTATACCGTTTCGAAGCTATGATAAAGGGCTACAATTTTGAAGAAGGCCACTCAGTCCAGTTTGTAGTGTAGCTAGGTCAAAACTTCAATGTACAAAACCAGAATCTCACCCACAGGTTAGCTAACCGCACTCTGGTTAAACGACAATAACTCAGGCTACCGAAGTCCAATGGAGGCGTTTTCAGGGGCGTTTGAAATCTAAGACATAGCACTACAACTTTCATGTTTTGACCAAGCTAAATCAGTACGTAAAAGGGCGAAAAGATGCAGTCAGATTGGGTGAAATGGCAACACTGTCTACCGAACTACCTATGACAGTAAGGGGTATTTCTATCTTTTCATAGGCTACGAAGTTCGGATTGGGTTGAAAATTTACAGACAACTATAAAACATCATTTCCTACAACTTTCATGTTTTAACCTAAGGCTAATTCGGCCTCTAACCTAGCCGAACAGAACCGGACAAAATAGGGTCATTTGGAAACCCTAAAACCGAAAATCCCTCTAAAATCTGGAAATTTTCACAATAAACCACAATAAGCATATAGAGGCTCCAATTTACTTCATATATAACCATCAATCCATGGCTAGCTATGGTATACAATATAAAACAGAAAAAAATCCTCAATAAATAGGAAAATTGGCCAAGCCCATCAATAATTCATGAAATACTCCATAAATTTGCATCTTTAGCTACTAACACCTACAAATTCACATTATAACCAACAAAGAGACAATTTCTTAGCCACTCACCTTACAAACACAAGAGACAAGGTAGCTTAGAGTCTTTCCCTTCCAAACAACTCCACCAAGCACTTCAATCCTTCTTAGCAACTAAGTTTTATGGAGAAACTTGGGAGATTAATGGTTGGATTTCAAGATTTGGGCAAGAAAAGGAAGCAAAAGTTGAAGAGCTCTCTCTCTTTTCCCTCCAAGGTTGGCCGGCCAAGATGAAGAAAATGAGGAATTTTGGGTCAAAATTAAGTTTAGGAAAGGTAAGGTAGACTAGTCAAATGCCATCTTCCAATGAAAATGCAACATGTGCCCATTTCAAGCTTATCTCTTTTCTTTTGTCTTGCAAGACTTAATTAACTAGCTAACCCCTAATTATCTCATAACACCATGTAATATAGTCCTTGTATACAAAGCTTTTCCAAATGAATCACATTTACCACACTTATCGTACTAGTGGGTCCCACATCCACTGTACATCACCTTTATCACAGAAAATAACTTATAGGGAAAAAAATGTAAAAATCATATGTCCTCATAAAAATTCCCAAAATATTCATATAAGAACGAAAATACGGAAATTATATGCAAAGGACTAAAATAAATGCCTAGAAAATAAGAAAATTTCGGGCTCTCACAAGTCTAGTATTAATTCCTCAAATCCCCAATTTGTTTGTATCGGCACGATTTTCAGGAAACTTTCGACGTGCGCACGGTATAAGCTTAATTTTAACTCACTCACATCTAATCTCTCAATTAATTTTTCTTAGTCTACTATTGATCATTCTTAATTTTCCAAGATTATTGCATTCTCGGCTCAAATTTTTTCTCGAAAAACGTGTACTCATTATTCCTTACTAAACGAGCCTCCGAAAAATAAAATTTTCTAACAAAACGTTTTAAAAACATAAGGGAGACATTGTTCCATACTAATGGAGTTAAAATGGTTGAAATAAATTATTCGGAGAAAACGGGTGAATAAATAAATAAATAAGCCGGTAAAATAAAATAAAAATAAGAAAATTTTCGGGTCCTCACATCCTTCCTTCCCTAAAAAGAATTTCGTCCTCAAAATTCACACTTAGGACAATATCATTCCCTTAATGGTTAAGTCTATCAGATCAATCACTAACTTATGTTTTCCAACCCATATTTCGCAATTTCTATTCATCCAACTAGCAATCAAATTTTGATTTTTCCCCCAATAGGTGTTTTAACTTCCAAGTTATAGGGCAACTTAATCGGCCTCATGTCTACCCCATATAGGTAATGTTTCCACTTTTTTAATGCAAATATCGCAGCCGCTAAGTTCAAATCATGAGTTGGATAATTTCTCTCGTGAGATTTTAACTTTCCAAAGGCATATACAATCACCTTATCATGTAGTATTAATATACATTCTAAACCATTCTTTGAAACATCTGTATAAATCACAAAACTACCTCCTCCGCTCGGTAAGCCTAACACAGGTGCATCGGTTAAGTACTTTTCACTTTTAATATTCTTCCTCACATTTAGAATCCCAAATAACTTACCAAGTCTTACAATCTTAGAAAAGTTCTTGATAAACCAAAGGTAATATCCGGCTAACTCTAAGAGTTCCGAATTTCAGTAGGATTTTCTGGTCGTTTCCTCTTAAGCAGCTTTCACTTTAGTTGAGTCTATAACAATTCCTTCTTTAGATATTGTATAATCTAGAAAGACTACTTCTTCCAACCGAAGTCACATTTATTGAACTTAATGAAAGTTGGCGCTCTCTTGGGGTTTGTAAAACTATCATTAGGTGTCTTTCATGATCTTCTCGAACCTTAAAGTATACCAATATACCATTAATAAATGCCACCACAGATTAATCCAAATACGGTTTAAAACTCCGATGCATTAGGTTCGTAAATGCTGCTAGTGCATTAGTCAACCCAAAAAACGTAACTGAAAATTCAAAGTGCCCATATCTTGAATTGAAAGTGGTCTTAGGCACATCGGTTTCTAGGATCTTCAACTGATAATAGTTCTACTTTAAATCCCACTTGGATAGTACCACGGCTCCTTACAGTTGATCGAATTCTTATCCATGTAAGGCGAAAGGGTAGTTGTTCTTAATGGTCACATTGTTCCAGTCTCGATAGTCTATGTATGGTCTCAAACTTCCATTCCAAATATGATATCCAGTCCCTTAATCGTTAGGCTCATTAAATCTATCAAATATTTCTTTTTACCAACTCAAATCTCACAATTAATATATCAAGTTGACAATCAGGCGTTGGGTCCCAGTTTTAGCTCTAAGTTCTCGATTTTTGGTCTACCGCCGAGCCCTGATCACCTCCAAGACCTCAAGTTTGCCTACGCTCTCAAGTACAATCTCGACCACATCTACTACCGTTCATGTCTTATCACCAATCTAAAGGTGTAGGGCAAGTTTAAGTATACATATAAGCCATGAAATCAATTAAAAGCAAGTAAATTGTCATATGTTATAAAAGATCATATAGTTACATCAAGTTGGAATAAGTTTATCAAATCATTTCAAAAGGAGAAGGGAAACGACAAGGTCATAACAGAACGTGTCGAGTTGCCAAGACACAAAACAACAAAAGGATTTTCCCATTTTACAAAAGATTGCCATTTCTAAAGTGCCAGCCTAAACTAGATAAACTACAATCCCTATTCCTCGAGTGGGGTCAATTCCATCTTCGCTTGTATTACTTCCATTACTCGAATCTCTCTCACAGCCACTAGCATTAATCACCGCTTCTGGTCCTAGATTGCTTTGCAGTGGATCTAGCAGACTGCCGAATATTTCCTCTTTTCTTAGAAACTCTAAGACAATTCGAAAACTTATGCTCGGTACTACCGCACCTCAGACATTTTTCTTGCTTTCTCCAGTACTCGGTTTCAGTGTGGTTAATCTTGCCACAGTATCTACAAGTTACGTGAAGGGTCACGGCTTGATCAGTTTGACAATTTCCCTTGTATTTCTTCTCCAGTTCCACGTTCTTGCGTAGCAACTCAATTTTCTCTGTATTTTCTTGTTTCCACTGTCCTTCCCAGTAGTCAGCCAATTTCTTTTAAAATTCTACCTCATTTCAAAGAATGTCCATTTCCTTACGCATTTCTTTCAAATTTGTCATCTTACTAGTTGGCTTAAGTCAAATGCTAGCCTGCCAGGCAAATCAAGGGATTAAAATAAGTAACTATTCACAATGGAAGTTCTAGCCATATTACTCTTTTATTCTTTCGCTTCCAGGTTACCCCAAAATAAATATCTTAACTATTCTCTGCTTAATATGGACGAGCTCTTGAGTCTCCACAAGATTACTATCATTACTTACAAACAGAACAAAATACGGAGATCTTATTCCCTAATATAAAAGTTCCATGTCCTAGTTCACTCTCCAATACTCATCTACAAAGTTGCTCGAGAAGAAACCCTAACCTCTTGTGACGACCCCACTTCCCCCTAAGGCGAACCAAAGGGTTCGGCGGACCGCCTGCCCAACTCTCGCCGGGACTCATTACAAAACTCAAGCATGAATATAATCGATGGTTCTTAAAAGCTCAAACGGAGTATAATATATCCACCAGTCCAACATACCAAAGTACAAGTCCAATACTTCATCTAAATTTTCACACTAATAACTTAAGGACAATCCTTATGTTTGCAATTCAAATCATTCTTACAAAAGTATAATCCCCAAAATATCATGAGATTTACATTCACTTCAACCACAAGTACATCATACAAAAAAGTTTCACAAATCTTTCAAAATAACCATTACATCTCACAAAGAAAATCAATCACAACCCAGGTAAAGGATAATCCATGGTACTCCAAATCCTTGTGCTTGAGTAACTATCCTTCTCGAGCCCTGCATAGAACTAAAATATTTTTGGGGGTGAGCTAAAGCTCAATGAGGTTTCAAAAGGGAAAATCAAGTATTTATAAACCAGTGCGTAAGTGTTACTTTGGAAACACATGTAGAAGTAATACTTTTGTTGGCAACTTTATTATGAGTACAACTCATAAATCATTTAAAAACCACTAACGTACATTTGGAATGCATGATCACACAAATATATTTTCATGAGTTTTAGTCAAACAAATAGTGGCTCGTCCGACTAGAAGAACATTACAAGGATTGCTTCGTCTCAGAGATTAATGCTCATGAGGAGTCTTACCCGAGAAATGTCAACTAGGAGAGCAATAACAGTATTAATAGTAAAGCAAACACAAAAGGATACAGTACTCGGTCCACTTCCCGTCCTTATAACTCCCATCGGTAACTCCTTCGGTTGACTGGCCATCACCTTATCCCTCCAGTGGTAATACTCGAGTATACCAAAATACAGTGCCCAGGGTTATCAACCTATCCGACCGAGTCCGCTTCTGGCTCGAATAGGTGATAACGAAGGGGAAAAGGCCTTGTTCAGCCAATGTGATAAAGTACACATGGCCTACAGCATACGCAAATAACATATAAACAATGAAATATTGAACAGTTAAGCGATACAGCAACAGTTAGGTCGAGTGCGATAAAGTACACACTCGCCTAGAAATAAGTACTTTTCATTCAAGTGAACAAGATTCATCAAGTATTTGACCACTTAGGCATGAAAGAAGCACTCATCAAGTCACATCACGTATATATATATAGCAATTATACAAACAGTGGTTATACAAGTTCGAGAAGCAATTTTGTGCAAAACAGTTTGGAATCCCTCACCGTAATCCGGAGCAAAGCAAGAGCAAAAGCAGGAAATTAAAAGAGCTTCTCGGTGTCCTCTGAATCACCTGAGATTAATCACAATTACAAATTACCTAGATGCTCGATTAAGGCGAATAAAAGAAAACCTCTTAGATACACACACTCAAGCCTCGAGCTCAAACAAATTGAAATAGGAAGTTTTAACTTAATCATTGGTATAAAACCAAAAGGAATTTAAGAGTCCCATTTCCGAGATAAATCGTGGCAAGGACTATCAATTTCAAAAGAAGAGTAAAATGCTTAATTTGGCACGGAAATCGAGAAGGTGAAAAATGTGTTCGTACTGGAAAATTTTCAATAAAAGCTCAAGTACTAGAATATAAGTGAAAAAGAATCATGTTTTCTTGTCGAGCAAGTTTTCTACACTTTTCATTTAAATTTATTAAAATCTAGTGTTTTTAACAATTTTCCTCTAAAACAACTGGCCCGGAATAATTTTATGAAAAATTTAGAGTTTGGAAGTTAGTGCAATTATTTCTTAAAATAATAAAGCTAGTGTAAGCAAAGAAAAGAATCAACAAGTTAGCAAGGGTTTAAAAGTCCCGACACTCGAATTTAGTATGATCGTACTATACTCAATTTCTATAGCTTAATATTGGAACAAAACATTTCAACAAAGCTTGGTCAAGAGTACTCGAATTCAAGGGCCAAAACGGACTTTACGATTTCAAATCATTTGCACATTGTATTCCCGGTTGCCAAAATAGCCAAATCACAATTTAAACATCAATTTCACTAGGGCTTCATCAATCATTAGCCCTAAGTCTCAACAGATTCAATTTCAAATAAAATTCAACAAAGGAAGTCCAAGATATCAAAACAATTCCAAATCACAAACCATGGACCTTCCAAATACATTTCAGCCAACCACTTGAACAAATTCACCAAAATTAAACTCTTGCAAAAATTTACTCAAATGGCCAAGAGCTTCATCAATCATTAGCTCTTGGCATCAACCAAATATCTCTTACAACAAGTCAACTAGAAATTTAACTCAAACATAAAAGAAAGTCACGGTTAGCTTACTCATAAGCACACTTAGGAACTCAGGTTTTCTTTTCTTGTTTCAACAATCAAGAAAAATCCAGCAATTGCCAATTCAAGACATCCATTAAATCTCCATCTTTTACTTGCTAGAAACACTAAACATATGGCTTATAATCTGTCCAATCCAAACCAAAATGAATAACACATGATTCCAGAAAATCATCTCACACAAAAACCTCGATTAATTCGGCCAGCTATCAAATCCCATTTCCAGCAATATAGTAGTTTATATAGAGCTTTTGTCCCTAGTTTTCTTCAACTAGACTTCACTTAACACATAAAGCTAACAAATTACATGCATTACGCAACATAAATTTCCATTTTACTGGAATCACAAGCTGCAAGACAAACATGCAAGCTCTCGGTTCCTCATCTTTGATCCAGCTCCCATTTTTTATTCTTATCAAAATTTCCCTTCAGCCAAATATTATTATTCATGGCTAAACCATCATGCAGCCCGTAATACAGCTACATGCATGACCAAATAAACAGCTATCCATTAAATTTGTTTCATAACCAAGTTCGGACAACATCAACAACCAACCAGAAATTCATCCCAACTCTCTCGATTGACATGCATGCAACCAGATTTTTGGTATTCCTTCAATTTTCTTGCTTAATCCAAGTTAATTAGCTTCATGCAGAGCTAGATCATCCAGACTTTGGTTAGTTAAACATACATATAGCTCAGATCATCAAAACTTGGTCAACCGAAGCTGCAAATTTCCAGCTTAAACTCTCGGCAACCATAGTTCCTGCTCAAACAGATTTTTCTGTGACTTAACTCATCATCCAGCTGCACAACCATCACATGCATGCTTATAAACAACATCATCTACCTCTAAGCAACTAGTCTAGGTCCAGAAATTACCTCAGCTTGGAGCTCAACTCACACGGCTAACGGCTGCAACTTTTCTTTCTTCTCGGCCAGACCAGAAATGCAGTCCGTCAGCTCTCTCTTTCCCCCTTGCTCTGGCTTGCGGCTGAATGAAGGAAACTTGGTTCTCAGACCCTTCACCAGCTCACGGATGAAAGAAAGGAGGAGTAGCAGGTCTCATTTTTTTTTAGCTTACGGCAGAATGGAAAGGAAATGAGAGGCTCGGCTCACTCTCTCTCGGTCGTTAATTCCAAGGGAGCTGATCACTTCACAGCTCACGGCATAGGAACAATTGAAATGAGGTGTTGTGGTTAGTGATAATGGTTGTAGTGGACTGGAAATGATATAGCGTAGTGTGTTAGTGGATATGAGTCGGCATTTTGATTGGTGAAATGATGGAGTAAATAAAGGGAAATGGAACCGGCTAGAATGGAAATGTTTGAAGCTTAGTTTGTTCAAGAATTTTTTCCATGGCTGCATGGTGAATTTGAATTGGAGGAGGGCTATTTTGGTCTTTTCACATCTCATCCAAATTTCCACTTAAGCCCTCAATCCTAAACTAATTCCAAAATTTACCCCAAACGTAAATCGAATGCCTACTAATATACTAACCTAGCAAAATTCAATTATCGAAATACAACGTCCTAAGCGTAATTATACAAAGTCTTGACTTAAAACGATTCGTCTTAATTCCAGTTTCCCCTTAACACCTAACGTTATTAATACTTAAAATTAGTTGTAAAAAAAAAAATCAAAGAATTAAAATAAGGACAAAGGCACACTCAACGTCGAGAAATATTAACTTGACTTGGCAAAAATTCAAATAACCCAATATTTTGCACAATTAACTTATTTGCAACTTTAAACTTATTTTTACATACTTATCTAAGAACCAACAATAATAAAACTTATTAAAAGTCAAAGATGCAAATGCGACAAGTATATATAACAATCAAAAGCACCATAAATAATTCAACTCGAGTAAATTTGGTCATTAAAATAATAATTGTTTAGAGAATCAATTGTTTAGACTCATTTTCAAGAAATTCATGCAATTTGGGAAAACTTGAGTAATTCACATGCAAAAATACTTTTAAATGACCAATTTAAGAATATTTTGCAATAATTAAAATATGAGTCCTCACACCTCTTACTTTCACTAGCGCCTCATTTCTTCCCCTCAAACCAATCTACTATTTTGAGGTTAGACCCTCTGTGAAACTTAGATGGGCGAACTTCAAGAATTGCTCAATTTCCTGATCATCCCTATGGATTTCGGGTTGCCTAACCCTACGCCCTCGGTCCCTTGCACCTCCACGGCCGTTCATAGTTTTAAGTATGTCTAAATGCAAATTAAAAACAATTATGCGAGGGAACACTTAAAATAACGGGCGACATGAAAAACATTTGAAATAACAACTACCATATTTTAACATTTCAAGATTCATACAATTAGTAAGTCACGGGCATTTACAAAAATATAGCACACAAGTGCTACAAAAGTACATTTAGTCATGCATGTCAAAAGTAGATTCAAGTTCTTCAAAAGTAGGTCACACAATTTACCAAAATACAGTGGCCTTTGAATTAGCACCACCCCAGCTATTTCTAGTTACAGCAGTCAAAAGATTTATCATTCCTAGTTTAATTCGCATCCGAGCCACTACCCTGATCTTCCTCCTCCGGGTCCTCCTCGAGAGGCTCCTCCTCAGGAGTGCCCTCACGGGCCAGACTATCGAAAGCCTCTATCACCTCCTCAATCAATGTAGTGGTATCAACTAGAATCCCAAAAGCCCGATCTCGGACCTCCTCACCTATCCTAGTCAATCGAGCCCTAAGTCTCTGAAACTCATTAAGAGCGGCCTCAGTCCTAGCCGTCTCGACTACCACCGTCTTCTCTAACTCCTCAATCCTTGCACCCTGAGCATCCACCATAGCGCTTAGCTCCTCAATCTCCTGGAATAAAGCTCCATTGGTATTCACCAACTGACGATGCTCGTCGTCAATAGATAATACAAGGTCATTAGGGAAAGCGTATGTTGCCCTACAGGGACAACGGGGAACCCTAGCAGCAGGCGAGAATCGAACACGAGCTCCTCCATCCAGTGCTCGATAGTAGACAGGCCTAAGAAACTCCACGTGGCCATTAGCATGACTATTGCCATTAGAGGCATGACTCTCGTTACCATTCTCCATCCCTACAAAACAACCACAATTTCCGGGTTAGAAACTTAGAGTCACTAACTCGCTCAAATATCACTCAAAGTATAACTAAGTCATTTAATCCCTATTCTCAAGAGGAGGGTCTCTAATACATCTCCCAACTAGATCTCTAAACCTAGTCTCTTTTCCACCAATACCGTTTAAGAAACTCTTGAGTACCAATTCTCTTTAACTGCTGGAATACAATAGGTTAATGTTCAAGTGAATCCCATGGTCCGGTATCCTAAACTTTTAGCCTAAGATACACTATAGAGATCTGAAGCCTAAGCTCTGATACCAACTGTGACGCTCCCACTTCTCCCTAAGGTGAACCAAAGGGTATCGGCGGGACGCCTGCCCAGCTCTCGCCAGGATTTGGTACAATTCCCGTTCAAGCTTAATACTATAATAACTAATAAGACAAGACGAAGTAAGAAAGAGAAGTCGCTTCCATATATATATAAATATCCAATCTTACACCACAAGTTCAAATTACATCCACCTTCCAAAATACACAACTTCCCAAAAGATGTCTAGACAAATACATTCTAAAATTCTAGCCAAAAGAGCCATCAAATAGGCTTTTCCATAATTCCTTCCAATTCAACTCCTGTTAAGAAAAACAAATATAATGGGGTGAGAGGATGATCGTGAGGCCAGGAAAATGCAAAACACGTAGTTCAAATAACAATAACACTTGTACAAGAATGAAAGCTGTAATATTCAAGTAATTCATAATTAACAATAAAACACACGTGATAAGGATACAGGAGCTCTCAGGAGCTATGTTCCACTTGCTCAATCCAGTACCTCCACGAGTTGACACTCCCATCAATCGGGTAGGTTATAATTCGTAGAACTTCACTTACACTTTTCCCGTTCATTGTTTCTCCTCCTGCTCTGGACCCGCACTTCTTTTATATAAAGCGATACTACTCGAGTATGCCAAACAAGATCTCTCTAATAGATCAAGTTTATACACTTTTTCCATGGCTCACCAAGCTTCTCGACTAGGCCTATGCCGGCTCGAGTCACAAGGTCGGCCGATGAGATTTGGGCGTCCCCCGCTATTATCACTAGAAGTCGAGGAGATTCACTCCAATCGACATATGTAACCATAGCATATTTAACCATTTCAACACTTCACTTAATACACTTGTCAATTCACTTTAAGCAATTCAAATACATTTCAGTTAAATGAGAACGAGTGAGATAAAGTACACACTCGACCTGGCATATTCAAAATACTCAATCAACAATAACAATTAAGCACGTAACAATTTTTCACACACTTGACACTCACCAAGTCAAGGTAAGAGTGAGTGAACGAGCAATTAAGTCATTAGGCATCCGCTTCGAGATTCTCTTGCAGATCTCCTTGAGTGCTTGGACAATTAACAAGTATTCTCACTCACAACCTTGTATTTATCAATAAAGAAGGTACACTCATTCAGACTAGTCAATACTTCAAACAAAGAACCTTAACCATTCAAAATAAAGGTTCAAATGTGAGGATTTATTAGCACGAGAAAAACTTATTTTCTCCATGAAATCGAGTTTAAAACGGTCAATCAATATCAAAGGATAGGGAAGAGTTTCCAAAAACTCATTTCCCATCAAGTTGGAAAATTTAAGTTTTGCACGTCAAACGTAGAAAAACCAGAACTTGCACTGAGTAGGTCCAAAATTGGAAAATATTATACCGTTGGAATCTTGGTTCAAAGTACTAAAAGTTTTTAGAAGTCACTTTTCCAAGATTCTAAACGGAAAACATTCAAATTTCAGCTCAAAGTGGCTGACTCGAGCATACAAGACAGTTTCGATCATGTTTTTCGGCAAACTTTGGAAATTCGGCAAAATTCACAGAAAGTGAACTAGCCTCAGAAATTTGTAACACAATAAGAATTTCAAAAAAAGTTTCAAATGCAACAAATGAAACTAAATTGAAAGTTTTGAACTTCAAGATATAGCAGCTCAAAGTTTGCCAAAATTGGAGACTGTTCGGTCAATTTTCCAGATTTGAAGAACAACTTTGGCACATCATTTGTATATCAAAATGATCTTAGAATCACACCAAATTTGGTACAATTAAACTCCCATATGAGGGATATTACTCTATCAAATTTCATGTAAAAAATCGTACGGGAAGGTAGTTACCAAAACTACCAAAGTCCAAGAAATTTCCAAGACAAATCTGTCTTCTTGTTTTCTTTCCCTTTTCAAATACTTTGCACCATGAAATCAGTCCCATTTTGGTTCATTTGTGAAACCAAGGTCCAAGAAACATTTCATAAGCACTGGATAGTTGGTTGACATCAAAATTTCAAAATAAAACATTTCACCAACAACTAAACTAGTGGGCCAGCAAAAAGAAGGGTTTTCCAGTTTTGTCACAGTTTGGAAATTGGACCATATCTCACTCAATACAACTTGGAATTGAGAATGGTTTGTGGCGTTGGAAACTAGAGTCATAAGGTTACATTTCATCATCAGAACAAATTGTTTTCAAAATAAATTCATAAGTAAGAGAAAATAGAGCCACAAAATGTAGCTTCTACCTTTCTCTCGGATAGGCCATCAGAACAGGACATCAAACTTTGCCGAATCACTACGGCTCACTCATTTCCAACTAGAAAGTGAATTTTATACCATTGGAAAGTTACAAATGTCTAGTTTGAAATGCCATAAATGGCACTCAATTTTGACCTTTGTACAAAGAGATATGTTCGATCAAAGGGACTGTTCAAGCTGCTAGAACACATTTTCCAGTTTTCTTCAAATTTCGAAATTTTAAGTTTTGCTCAACCAATTCAAATGATTTTTGGTAGAAACTTTCTACACACCATAAACAACATATATACATCAGTTTTACAGTCATTTGAGCATCAAAAATTCGAAATATAAGCAAGGCAATAACAGGACAGATTCGGCTAGCATTCCTGCGAAATTTTCCTTTGGCCTTTCCTTCATTTCTCGCCATAATCTTTTCATCTACACACATAACAATCATATTCAAGCAACTATACCTCAAGCCCGCTACCTAGAGGTCACCACAAGACCGCTAGCCTAACATTTAAAGCAAGAAATTAAACTCCTCAAGTCCGCTAGCCTAATCCATGTGTAGAGTTCAAACCCTTGCAAATAAAGCTCCAATCTTTGAAGAAAATGGAAAGGTTCAAGGTTGATGAAGACTACCTCCTAGCTTTGTGAAGAAACCAGAAATTTTTGACCGAAAATCTTCCAAGAAAACCGCAAGAAGATGTCCTTCTCCAAGCTAAAGTTGCTCTCCAAGTGATATGTGAGTTGTATGAGAAATTTGAGGTGAAATGGTAGCAAGAATTTGGAGTGAAAATGATGAAGCTTCTTCCTTCTTCCCTTGATGTCTTGGCCAACTCTAAGAGAGAGAAAAAGAGAGTGTTTTGAGTTGTGAAGCTTCTCTTGGAAGCTTAAGGGATTTGTGGCCAAAATTTGTGCAAAAATTATCTAGGAATAGTGCACGCGCGGGTATCGTACCACCATTTTCTCTCTTGTTTGTTTCACTTGTGCACTAAACCTCCAATATAATTCTTTTAACACTATAATTATTCACTCTTAGTAGTCTATTATAAATTTATTAATTCTCCATTTACCCGTTCCGGATCGATATACGCGAATTTCCGATTCGCGCGCAATAAAGCGAAACTTAAAAGGAATTCATATAACGATAATATAATTAACTAATACTAGAGTAAATAATTATAAAGTGACTATTTAAGAATAAAAACATGAGTCTTCATGCGAGTCTTGTATTAATTCCTCAAATCCCAAATTTGTTTGTACCGGCGCAATTTTCGGGAAACTTTCGACGCTCGCACGGTATAAGTTTAATTTTAACTCACTCACATCTAATCTCTCAATTAACTTTTCTTAGTCTACTATTGATCATTCTTAATTCTCCAAGATTATTGCACTCTCGGCTCAAATTTTGCCTCGAAAAATGTGTACTCATTATTTCTTACTAAACGAGCCTCCGAAAAATAAAATTTTCTAACGAAACGTTTTAAAAACATAAGGGAGACATTGTTCCATACAAATGGATTTAAAATGGTTGAAATAAATTATTCAGAGAATACAGGTGAATAAATAATTTAATAAGTCGGTAAAATAAAATAAAAATAAGAAAATTTTTGGGTCCTCACACAGTAAGGTCACTAGGAAGTAACATCACCTTTTTGCACAAAAGTACAAACAACGGTGTGTTTTCACTTAAACCTCTCCTCACTTCCCTAACTTTCACTATCATGTTGTGTTTCCTCTCTTGATTTTCCTCTTTGGATGACTTACATGTAGCCTTTTGCCCCTCATTTTACTCGGCCATATTTCTCACTCTTGTTCTCTCAAATTTTTCTTTCTTTTTCCTCTCATTCTAACATTCGCTCTGCAATCTCTCTTGATCCTCACGAACTTGACTAGGTGTCAATGGTACAAGAACAATTTTTCTATTACAATGTTGAAAAGAGTATTTATTTGTAACTCCATTGAAGCTAACTCCCTTATTGAATTGCCACGGTTTGCCCAACAAAACATGACACGCCCATATTAGAACCACATCACACAAGACCACGCCTTCATATCGTCCAATATGGAAAGGGACTTGGACTTGCTTGGTTACTCAAACATTTCGACTGTCATTCAACCACTGCAATCTGTATGGTTTTGGATGTCGTAGTATTGGGAGTGCTAATTTCTCGACCATAAGAAGACTCGCTACACTATCATAGCTTTCCCCAGCAACTATTAAACTACACACTTTGCCTTTAATGTGGCATCGGATGTAGAAGATGTTCTCCCTCTACAAGTTATCCACTTCCTTTGCTTGAGTGGCTAGAGCTTGCCTGACAACAAGTCCAACTTGTTCATTAACTGGCAGCTCTTCCTCCTCCTCCTCTTCTAGGAGTGGTGGCATATCCACGTACTCTGCTTCATCATCTATTACAATCTCCCCGTTAGGTAGAATGATCATAGCTCGTTGGTTCAGGCACTGACTGGCGATGTGTCCTCTACCCTGACATCTAAAACATTTAGTGTCTCGGGTTCTACCCTTAGTCAAATCCAAACTAGGTTTAGATGCTGATTTGGCATCCCACTTTGGCGTCTCTAGTCTCAGCTTTGGCATAGTTGAAGTGGCCGATCCTTTGTTCTCCTTCTTTGGTAGTGGTAGATCATGTAAAAGAAGGTGAGTAGTTTATGTAATTTCTTGATTGACCCTCATCTTATTCCTTCTTTCAATTTTGATGGCTTTCTCCACCAAATCTCTAAGCTCCACATAGTGCTGCAATTTGACCTACTCTACAATTTCTGGCTACAGACCTCCTAGAAACCATGCCATTGTTGCTTTCCTCTCTTTCACAACATTAGCTCATAGCATTAAGACCTCCATTAGTCTTCAACACCTCGAGTTCCTTGGTGAAGATTTTGAAGCTCTGGAATAAGTCATGGTAGTAGTGACTTGGGACGAAACGTTTCCTCATGAGTTGTTTCAACTCGGCCCACTCCTGAACAGGTAGTTCACTGCTTCTCCTTCTACTGGTTGAAACTTGTCCCACCAAATGACTGCATAGTCCTTAAATTCCACAACGGCCAATTTCATTTTTTGCTCCTAGGAGTAGGTGTTGCAGTTGAAGACCAGCTCGATCCGCTTCTCCCAATCTAAGTACAAATTCGAATCTGACCTGCCCTGAAATGATGGAATCTTTATTTTGATCCCTTTTATGGAGCCGCCAACTAGTTTAGTGTTCCACCTAGGTCTCCTCTATCTTGGTTCATATTTACCCTCAGAGTTGGAATCACTTGATTCTTGCTCATTTGTTTTCCTGCGGCTACCTTTAGTTGGAGTCTATAAAAGTTCCAACTTATCAATTCGATCATGTATGGCCTCAAGGGAATTGTTGAATTTTTTGGAAAATCACTAGATAAGGCTTCAAGCTTAAGTGTAAGATTGACTTGTTGTTTACCGTCTACCATGCTTAGGTAACCTACAAAATGTTAGTGCGAACAAAAAGGGAATTTTCCTTACTCACTCCCTCACGTGTATCCACTCACACTCGTGTATTACTCTAGTGTATAAATCACTCTAATAAACTCACCATAATGTTCTCAAGGCCCTTTAAAATGCTCCTTGAAGAAATGTTAGAGACCCATCACAGTCTTGACCAATTTATCAACTTGAATCACATAGAATTGTGGTAATTTATGAGAACGACTAATATGGAAGGATTTATGACTCAAAATGACTCAATTTTAACTCGTAATCCTACTTCGACAGATTTAATTGTGAAGGCTGGACCCAAGAGATTAGAGCTAGAACTAATGGATCATAGACATAAATTGTCCTACTCGAAGTACACTTGAAAATTTAGACTCAAACCTGACTTATATTAATATAATCAATGCTGGAAATTGCTAGAAGTTAAACAAAAATCAATGACTTAGTGTAACAGAAATAAAAACACAAGGGCAGGGAACAAACAAGAGTCTTAACCAACTTGCTAGACTAGTGGCTATATAATAGTGTCGATTCGGCTATAAAGTAGGCAATAGGCTGGAAATGTTATCAAAATTTGGCAAGTAACCACATTTTCTATTGGAACAAAGGCTGGACAGAATTCTTTAGGCAGTTGGCACAAGCATTTGGTCCTATGGAATTTATGACTCAAAATGAATCAATTTTAACTCGTAATCCTACTTGGACAAATTTAATTGTGAAGGCTAGACCCAAGAGATTAGAGCTAGAACTAATGGATCCTAGGCAAAAATTGTCCTACTCGAATTACACTTGACAATTTAGACTCAAACCTGACTTATATTAATATAATCAATGCTAGAAAATTGCTAGAAGTTAAACAAAAATCAATGACTTAGTATAACAGAAATAAAAACACAAGGGCAGGGAACAAACAAGACTCTTAACCGACTTGCTGGACTAGTTGCTATATAATAGTGTCGATTCGGCTATAAAGTAGGCAATAGGCTGGAAATGTTATCAAAATTTGGCAAGTAACCACATTTTCTGTTGGAACAAAGGCTGGACAGAATTCTTGAGGCAGTTAGCACAAGCATTTGGTCCTATGGAATCAGATTTAGGAGTTGACATGAATCCAATTGAGTTTAGGACAAGCCTTGGCTGCTATTTAATTTTCTGTTTTCCAACTGACTTGAAGCCTTCAACAACACCCTTGGTATTTTGTTTAGAGTGCCTTTAAGGATCAATTCATGGTCATAGCAAATTTTTTTAAAAACATAACCAACCAAGAACTTGGGTTCTAGAACTAGGGTTTGTTTCAAGGTTTATTTTGCAGCGTTGGTGTTCGATTCGAGTCAACACCAAGAAAACCCTCGTGCTATCTCAATTTTTTTTGTAGAAATTTCAAGAATTCAGTCACGAGTTCAAGAAATTCAAGAAACCTTCAATAATTGTAACAATCAGCCCAAGGCAAGGTTCAAGATTTCCAAGAATTCCAACCAAGGTTTCAAGAAATTCAAGAATTAGGGTTTTGGACTCCTAGAACTTCAATATTGCTGTTTTATGCAATCAAGAACTTCAAGAAGGACCAAAATTTAATTCAAGAAACTCAAGAAAAGATGCATATAGCCACACTAATCATGACTAACACAAAGTGATGAAAAGAAACCCTAAGTTGCTTCTCAATTTCTTTCACAACCAGTACGGAAAAAAAATTTTTCTTTTTTTTATTCAAATGAAACTAGGGCTATAAGAGCATAGGAACAACAATTAAATTGACACAACAACACACCAAAATAGGTTGAAAAGAATTCGGACAGATTGGACAGCAACACATCGACTTAAGAACAAAAAACCCTGACAAACGGACAAAACCCTAACGAACAAGAAACAATGAGACGGACAAAATTAACAAAAACTCGACTCAAATAAACAAAGACAAGGATATAACGATGATACCTTGAACTAGCTCTAATGCCAACTGATACGAACTACGTTCTGTCTCACACACAACCCGTAGCACATACCTAAGGACCTACAAATTTGTATCAAAGTTTGGAGCGGAAGGCCACAACCTGTTGATCACGTGGTCAACAAATGGTAGAAGATGCCACAATCGAATGTGTTCTTTGATTGATAAGTCGCGAACACTCAAAGAAATTCTCTAAGATGTTCAAAATGTTTTCGTAAAAGCCAAGAGAGAGACTCTCGTAATTTGCTAGAAAATTTCTTATTCAACGCTTGAAAACAGTTAGCCTTTTCAATAGCCTTTACAACTCGCATGAGTCCTACTAATACTTTGAAACAATTAACGACACTTACTCCCACTCTTAATAGGAACCCTAATCGGTCTCACATTAGTCTTGACTTGATCGATTGGTTAGACTAAATACTACTAATGACTAATAAGTAATTGACGCCTAACCTAACCTATCTAACCGCTAAGACAAATCGAACTATCAATTTTGACCACTAAGGCTCATTAAACTGATCTTGCTTCACTTGAACCATCCGAACTCTCCATGACTTGAATTAGGTGAACAAATGATAAAGTGTCACCCTCAAGGCCTTCAATGTCCCTTGGAACAATCTATTGATCTTGGATAGCACGAACTAACACTTGAAGTGCATCACGAAACCTCTTAACTCGAGCTCTTGTAATCGATCCCAAAGGTACACGAACCTTCTTAACTTGTATAGCTGGCTGTTTACCTTGATCTCTATCACCTTTAAAAATCTCAAAAGCAAGATCAGGCAAAAAAAAAAAAGATGCTAGTAACACACTATACAAAAATAAAGAAAAATGCAAAACAAAACAAAATACACACAAACAAAAATGGACAAAAATAACATAAGAAATCAAGTAAAATGTCTAAATGAAAGACTAGTTCTTTGCATTGAAGTTGGATATGAGCCAGGTCTATGACTGGGTTGAATGGAACTTCTTACAAGATGCCTATTGCAAATGGGTATTCCAGAAAGATTGATGCAACTAACAATGAAATGCGTGGAATGAGTCACATACTCAATCCTCTTAAATGGTCAACCGACACAGAAGTTCAAACAAACTAGGGACTTCAACAAAGTGACCTCCTCCCTCCCTATTTATTTATTTTATTTCCTAAAAGATTATTTCTCTTATTAGGATGGCCAAAAGGAATGGTCTTTGTATAAGGAATGAATTAAGCCTACGTAGTGATCATTTAAAATTTTTTATTCCTTTGAGGACCTTATAGCCTTGATAAATTACATATAACATAAGAGGGTGTTCAAGCGAATTACCTCAATCAGGGTGATGCACATGAACAATCTGACAAATCTGAAGTAGAGGAAGGTGAGATGTCCACGAAGTCATTCAAGCGTCCAGCCTCTGACGGTGATCCACACGAACTCCTCTTGCCAAAAACATCCAAGGTTGCATTTCCATCACTAGAACATGTGCTAACTAGTTTTATGATGAACCCATGCACAATAGAGTAGAGAAAACAAACCCTAATTCAAATCTATGATTTTCGGTCAAAATAGGAAGAAGTTTTTACCTTCCTAATTTTTCTTGTATTTTAAAAATGTATTCTCTTATTTTTCTATCAAAAATACTCTAAAATATGTATGTCTTCTTATGAGAGAACAAAAGACTATTTATAGACAAAAGGTTGAATGAATCCATGTAGAGATAGAAATTCTATTCCGTAAGGGAAACGAATTTCCTTTTTCCAATACAGCTCTTGTATCGGAAAACTCAACCATAATTGCATTATTAGTCCCTTAAGTTTAATTTGACTCACAAATTAAACTATAAGTTATTATGTGACAGCCCCACCTCCCCCTAAGGCGAACCAGAGGGTTCGGCGGGCCGCCTGCCCAGCTCTCGCTGGGACTCAGTCGCTCACTACAGTCCTCAAACAAATATAAGAATAAACCTCAAATATTACAATATAAATCTCCAATAGACATCAAATTCTCCAAAAATTACATGTCATTAGCGAAGCGGAAACAATTCCCAACTATACATAGAATGATTCCAAATCCAAACTGTACAAGATATAGGCCATCCAGACATGTGAATAAGCACAACAAGCCTTCCTTTGCCACGAGCCCTGTGGAGGGGAATAAAACATTTTTTGGGGTGAGCTAAAAGCTCAGCGAGTAACCAGTAAAATCAGTAATCAAATCGGTTTCACAATAGTTCATTTCAATGATGTCATAAATCAAATGATAAGTCCAGAAACAATTACGACATTTACAATACATTAAGTATGGAGTATCAATAATTCAAGAAACATGTACAATGGAAAACGATGGTAACATTCATGAAAAGTATACATTCGTAAGGATACGGGTGGCTCCCAAGCCAATTCTTTTGTCAAGTTTGATCACTGGTTGACCCTTAAGATCCTGAGCTACACAGCTCACTTCTCTTGCCCAAGTCACGAGCAATAAATGCTCTAAAATATTTTTCAAGCAATAAATGCTCTAGTTCAAGCAATAAATGCTCTCAAGCAATAAATGCTCTGGTTCAAGCAATAAATGCTCTGGTTCAAGCAATAAATGCTCTCAAGCAAAAAATGCTCTGCAAATATTCACAAGCCATGAATGCTCTATAACAAATCATAAAAATCATATTTCACAGGTATTAATAGCAACTAATGAGGTTTAGATCGAGTGCGATAAAGTACACCCTCGCCTAAGTGCCCATTCATAGTAAACTCATTTTTGTATTGAGTTACACAGAAATCCTGATCACTCACATACAAGCACGCATGATATGCAAGAAAACGGTTCAAAAGTAACTTTGGAAACAGGTCAAAAGTAAATAAGACAAGATAACAGTTCAAAAGTAACTTTGGAAACAGTTCAAAAGTAAATAATGCAGGAAACGGTTCATAATTAACTTTGGAAATAGTTTGAAGTCACTCATCTCCATGGCTCAGAAATCATCCATCATATATCATTGCCTTGCTCAAATCCAAGTCTTGGATCACAAACCCTATGCAAACAGGTCCCTTCAAAGTTCGGACAGCACTTCCCTTGAATTTACTAACTTTTCCAGCCATCACGGCTTCATTATATTTCTCATTCAAACCCAAAGGTACACACACAATAATAAGTTCATCCAATAGCCATTCAGCAAGCTCCAAGTAGTACTAGTACAAGTCAAGCTAGGGAAAAGTCCGGAAATGAGAGTTAAGCTCAAAACCAGAAAAATAGTTTTGACGTCATTTTGCGGTAATGGTACCAATGGCACTACGATGGTCGGATGAAGGTACAAGACCCACCATTTCGAAGCTAAGAGATAGGGCTACAATATTCCAGAAGGTTACTCAACCCAGTTTCGAGTGTAACCAGGTCAAAAATGCAAGATACTATACCAGAATCACAAAAACAGATTCACAGAACGCATTCTAGCGGAAACATCATAAATCAGGCTATCCAAGTCCAAATCCAGAAATTCCAAAACCACCTGAAAGCTAAGAAACAGGGATAAATTTCATCAGAAGGCCTCAACAACCAATTCGGAAGTAATCCTGACCAAAACAACCAATTACAGGCGCAATTCTTACATTCAGGTAAAACCAGAACAGCAATAGTAATTTCGAATTTTCTCATTCCACACTACTCCGATTGACCTGAAATTTTGTAGGAACCTTTAAAATGTCATTACCTACAACTTTCATGTTTTAATCCAAGGCCAATTCGGCCTCTATCTATGAGCTATAAATTCGGACAGAATGTTCCTTCACAAAACCGAATTTTCTGAAATTTCTTCCAAAACAGAAATTGATTGCAATTGTCCACTTTTTCCACCTTCTAGAATCATTATAAACCATTTCCAATCATCATAGATAGCCACACAATCATATCCATATGAAAACAGAAAAATCCCCAATAATTATAAAACTTCACCAATTCAACCAAAATCAAGATATAATCCATAAAAGTGCATCTTATACCACCACCAATCATGAATTGAACATCATTAGAGGAAGGAGAGGGGTCCTTCACAACTCACCTTAGCAATACAAGAGATAGAGCAACTAGTCACCTTAGCTTTCCAAACAACTCCACAAAACACCTCAAGACCACTTAGCAAAGAGATTTTATGGAATGATTTGGAGTTTTATTGGTTGGATTTGAAGATTGAGCAAGAAATAGAAGGAAGAAATTGAGAGCTTTTCTTTCTTTCTTGAGCAAGAACATTCGGCCAAGAAGCTTGCAAAATGAAGTGATTTTTGGGCCAATTTGAATTAAATGGTAAAGTTATGAATAGTAGTCAAACTCAAGACTAAATCTTATGGTGACACTTGTCACCTTTAGGTGTAAAACTTATTTTTTTGTCTCTCCAATACAAATATCTTAACACCTTGTAATATTAATATCACTTAATACAAAATTCCAACAAGTTGTCAAAAATATAATGCATTTACCGCACTAGCGGGTTCCACGTCCAAAATACGCTTTTAATTTCTCAAAAACTAACCGATACTAGAAAAATCATTTTAAAACTATCTTTGCTCATAAACTTTATCTGGGGAATTTTTCTAATAAAGAAAATGTAGAAAAGGCGGGCGATAAAAAAAATAAATAAACCCTAGAAAATTAGAAAATTTCGGGGTTCTCACACTCATACTTTTCGGGGCGTTGTGACAGCCCCACCTCCCCCTAAGGCGAACCAGAGGGTTCGGCGGGCCGCCTGCCCAGCTCTCGCCGGGACTCAGTCGTTCACTACATTCCTCAAATAAATTACAAGATAAAACTCAAATATTACATCAAATTCTCCAATATTTACATATCAAAAGCGAAGCGTCCATGCTTCCACTGCGCCACTCTGATCCATGATCCCAATTATTATACAAGAGGAATTCTACAACAATAAAATCACAACAAGCCTTCCTTCGCCACGAGCCCTGTGGAGGGGAATAAAATATTTTTGGGGTGAGCTAGAAGCTCAGCGAGTAACCAGGAAAATCATTAAACAAATATATTTCACAATGTTGCATTTCGATGATTTCGATGATGTCATGATTCCAAGATCAAATGTCCGTTTGGTGCTCTCGTGAGCCGGTGAAATCACAGCACTTGAACACCCAACGCTCAAATATTTCATTTAACATTAACTCACGAACTCACGAAAGTGGGAGCAACGTCGGTGCTCCAGATAAACATGAACATGAACCATAAACAAGGTGGAGACGTTGGTGTCCAGCACAAGACTTTCCCAGAACTCATTGAAGCCAAATCATGTCATGAATCCACATGCAAGCACGCATGATATGCAATCGAATAAATAATGCAAGAAACATTTCACAAGTACTTTGGAAATAGTTTAGGGTCACTCACCTCCACGGCTCAGAAACCATCCATCGTATAACATTGCCTTGCTCAAATCCAAGTCTTAGATCACAAACTCAATGCAAACAAATCCCTTCAAAGTTCGGACAGCACTTCCCCTGAATTTGCTAACTTTTCCAGCCATCATGGCTTCATTATTTCCTCATTCCAACCCAAAGGTACACACACAACAACAAGTTCATCCAATAGCCATTCAGCAAGCTCCAAATAGTACTAGTACAAGTCAAGCTAGGGAAAAGTCCGGAAATGAAAGTTAAGCTCAAAACCAGAAAAACAGTTTTGACGTCATTTTACGGTAATTTTACCAAAGGCGCTACGATTGTCGGATGAAGGTGAAAGACCCACCATTTCGAAGCTAAGAGATAGGGCTACAATATTTCAGAAGGTCACTCATCCCAGTTTCGAGTGTAACCAGGTCAAAAATGCAAGATACCATACCAGAATCACAAAAACAGATTCACAGAACGCATTCTAGCGGAAACATCATAAAACAGCCTACATAAGTCCAAATCCAGAAATTCCAAAACCAGCTGAAAGCTAAGAAACATGGATAAATTTCATCAGAAGACCTCAACAACCAATTCGGAAGAAATTCCAGCCAAAACAACCAATTACAGGCGCAATTCTTACATTCGGGTAAAACCAGAACAGCAATAGTAATTTCGACTTTTCTCACTCTACGCTACTCCGATTGATCTGAAATTTTGTAGGCACCTCTAAAATGTCATTCCCTACAACTTTCATGTTTTAAGACAAGGACAATTCGGCCTCTAACTAGGAGCTAAAAATTCGGGCAGAATGTTCCTTCACAAAACCTAATTTTCTGAAATTTCTTCCAAAACAGAAATTGATTGCAATTGTCCACTTTTTCCACCTTCTAGAATCATTATGTACCATTTCCAATCATCATAGATAGCCACACAATCATGTTCATATGAAAACAGAAAAATCCCCAAAAATTATAAAAGTTCATCAATTCAACCACAACTCAAAATATAATCCATCAAACCATCTCTTTAGCCATCACAAGTCACTAATTCACCATTATTGGAAACAAACAATGAATCTTTACACACCATACCTTGATACCTCACAAAAGATAGTAGCTTAGTGGTTCCTTCTCCAAAATAACTCCACCAAGACCTTGGAATCTCCTTAGTAACCAACTTTTATGGAGTGATTTGCAATTCCATCGGTTAAAACTCAAGATTGAAGTAAGAAATTGGAGTGAAAGATGAAGGTTTTTCTCTCTCTCTTGCTCTCCAAGTTTCAGCAATGAGAAGGAAGAAATGGCTTGATTTTTGGTCAAATTTTGGTTTTAGTAAAGTTAAGGTAAGATGGTCGAAAGTCCAATAGTGAATAGGATGGTGACACTTGTCACTTTTTGATTTAAAACTTATCTTTTTGTCTCTCCAATACAAATATCTTAACACTTTGTAAAATAATATCACTTAATACAAAATTTCAACAAGTTGTCAAAAATATAATGCATTTACCGCACTAGCGGGTCCCACGTCCAAAATACGCTCGTAATTTCTCAAAAACTAACCGATACTAGAAAAATCATTTTAAAACTATCTTTGCTCATAAACTTTATCTGGGGAATTTTTCTAATAAAGAAAATGTAGAAAAGGCGGGCGATTAAAAAAAATAAACCCTAGAAAATTAGAAAATTTCCGGGTTCTCACTCTCATTCTTTTCGGGGCGTCACAAACTCCCCTCCTTAAAAGAATGTCGTCCTCGACATTCCATCTTGTACCAATCAAGTCGAGATATCCCGCAAGAATCACTAATATTGCAAAACAAACCCACAGTCCGGCATCCTAAACTTCATGCCTAGGATACACTACAGAGATCTGAAGCCTAAGCTCTGATACCAACTGTGACAGCCCCACCTCCCCCTAAGGCGAACCAGAGGGTTCGGCGGGCCGCCTGCCCAGCTCTCGCCGGGACTCAGTCGTCCACTACATTCCTCAAATAAATTACAAGATAAAACTCAAATATTACATCAAATTCTCCAATATTTACATATCAAAAACGAAGCGTCCATGCTTCCACTGCGCCACTCTGATCCATGATCTCAATTATTATACAAGAGGAATTCCACAACAATAAAATCACAACAAGCCTTCCTTCGCCACGAGCCCTGTGGAGGGGAATAAAATATTTTTGGGGTGAGCTAGAAGCTCAGCGAGTAACCAGGAAAATCATTAAACAAATATATTTCACAATGTTGCATTTCGATGATTTCGATGATGTCATGATTCCAAGATCAAATGTCCGTTTGGTGCTCTCGTGAGCCGGTGAAATCACAGCACTTGAACACCCAACGCTCAAATATTTCATTTAACATTAACTCACGAACTCACGAAAGTGGGAGCAACGTCGGTGCTCCAGATAAACATGAACATGAACCATAAACAAGGTGGAGACGTTGGTGTCCAGCACAAGACTTTCCCAGAACTCATTGAAGCCAAATCATGTCATGAATCCACATGCAAGCACGCATGATATGCAATCGAATAAATAATGCAAGAAACATTTCACAAGTACTTTGGAAATAGTTTAGGGTCACTCACCTCCACGGCTCCGAAACCATCCATCATATAACATTGCCTTGCTCAATCCAAGTCTTAGATCACCAACTTCAATGCAAACAAATCCCTTCAAGTTCGGACAGCACTTCCCCTGAATTTGCTAACTTTTTCCAGCCATCATGCTTCATATATTTCCTTCATTCCAACCCAAAGGTACACACACAAAAACAAAAAGTTCATCCAATACCATCAGCAAGCTCCAATAGTACTTTAGTACAAGTCAGCAGGAAAATCCTGGAAATGAAAGTTAAGCTTCAAAACCAGAAAATAGTTTTGACGTCATTTTGCGGTTAATGGTACAAGGCGCTACGATTGTCGGATGAAGGGGTGGAAAGGACCCACCTTTCGAAGCTAAGAGATAGGGCTACAATATTTCAGAAGGTCACTCATCCAGTTTTCGAGTGTTAACCAGGTCAAAAGATGCAAGATTTACCCATACCAGAATACACAAAACAGATTCACAGAACGCATATCTTAGCGGAAACATCATAAAACAGCCTACATAAGTCCAAATCCAGAAAATTCCAAAACCAGCTGAAAGCTAAGAAACATGGAAATCATCAGAAAACTCAACAACCAATTCGGAAGAAATTCCAGCCAACAAACCCAATTACAGGCGCAATTCTTTACATTCGGGTAAAACAGAACAGCAATAGTAATTTCGACTTTTTCTCACTCTACGCTACTCCGATGATCTGAATTTATGTAGGCACTTCTAAATGTCATTCCCTACAACTTTTATGTTTAAGACAAGACAATTTCGGCCTCTAACTAGAGCCTAAAATTCGGCAGAATGTTCCTTCCGACAAAACCTAATTTCGGAAATTTCTTCCAAAAACAGAAATTGATTGCAATTGTTCACTTTTTTCACCTTCTAGAATCATTAAGTACCATTTCCAATCTCAAGATAGCCACACAATCATGTTCATATGAAAACAGAAAAATCCCCAAAAATTATAAAAGTTCATCAATTCAACCACAACTCAAAATATAATCCATCAAACCATCTCTTTAACCATCACAAGTCACTAATTCACCATTATTGGAAACAAACAATGAATCTTTACACACCATACCTTGATACCTCACAAAAGATAGTAGCTTAGTGGTTCCTTCTCCAAAATAACTCCACCAAGACCTTGGAATCTCCTTAGTAACCAACTTTTATGGAGTGATTTGCAATTCCATCGGTTAAAACTCAAGATTGAAGTAAGAAATTGGAGTGAAAGATGAAGGTTTTTCTCTCTCTCTTTCTCTCCAAGTTTCAGCAATGAGAAGGAAGAAATGGCTTGATTTTTGGTCAAATTTTGGTTTTAGTAAAGTTAAGGTAAGATGGTCGAAAGTCCAATAGTGAATAGGATGGTGACACTTGTCACTTTTTGATTTAAAACTTATCTTTTTGTCTCTCCAATACAAATATCTTAACACTTTGTAAAATAATATCACTTAATACAAAATTTCAACAAGTTGTCAAAAATATAATGCATTTACCGCACTAGCGGGTCCCACGTCCAAAATACGCTCGTAATTTCTCAAAAACTAACCGATACTAGAAAAATCATTTTAAAACTATCTTTGCTCATAAACTTTATCTGGGGAATTTTTCTAATAAAGAAAATGTAGAAAAGGCGGGCGATTAAAAAAAATAAACCCTAGAAAATTAGAAAATTTCCGGGTTCTCACTCTCATTCTTTTCGGGGCGTCACAAACTCCCCTCCTTAAAAGAATGTCATCCTCGACATTCCATCTTGTACCAATCAAGTCGAGATATCCCGCAAGAATCACTAATATTGCAAAACAAACCCACAGTCCGGCATCCTAAACTTCATGCCTAGGATACACTACAGAGATCTGAAGCCTAAGCTCTGATACCAACTGTGACAGCCCCACCTCCCCCTAAGGCGAACCAGAGGGTTCGGCGGGCCGCCTGCCCAGCTCTCGCCGGGACTCAGTCGTTCACTACATTCCTCAAATAAATTACAAGATAAAACTCAAATATATCATCAAATTCTCCAATATTTACATATCAAAAGCGAAGCGTCCATGCTTCCACTGCGCCACTCTGATCCATGATCCCAATTATTATACAAGAGGAATTCCACAACAATAAAATCACAACAAGCCTTCCTTCGCCACGAGCCCTGTGGAGGGGAATAAAATATTTTTGGGGTGAGCTAGAAGCTCAGCGAGTAACCAGGAAAATCATTAAACAAATATATTTCACAATGTTGCATTTCGATGATTTCGATGATGTCATGATTCCAAGATCAAATGTCCATTTGGGTGCTGCTCCGGTGAGCCCGGTTGAAATCACAGCCACTTGAACACCCAACTCTCAAATATTTCATTTAAACATTAACTCACGAACTCACGAAAGTCGGAGCAAACTGCGCCGTTGCTCCAGATTAAACATGAACATGAACCATTAAAACAAGGTGGAGACGTTGGTGTCCAGCACAAGGACTTTCCCAGAACTTCATTGAAGCCAAATCATGTCATGAATCCACATGCAAGCACGCATTGAGTGATGCAATCGAATAAAGAATTGCAAGAAACATTTCACAATACTTTTGAAATAGTTTAGGGTCACCTCACCTCCACGGCTCAAAACCATCCATCCATATAACATTGCCTTTGCTCAAATCCAAAGGTCTTAGATCAACAAACTCAATGCAAACAAATCCCTTCATAAGTTCGCCGACCAGCACTTCCCTGAATTGCTAACTTTTCCAGCCATCATGGCTTCCATTAAATTTCCTCCATTCCAACCCAAAGGTACACACACAAAAAAAGTTCATCCAACTATCCAATTACAGCAAGCCTCCAAAATAGTACTATACAAGTCAAGCTAGCGGAAAAGTCCGCGAAATGAAAGTTAAGCTCAAAACCAGAAAAATAGTTTTGACGTCATTTTGCGGTAATGGTACCAAAGGCGCTACGATTGTCGGATGAAGGTGAAAGACCCACCATTTCGAAGCTAAGAGATAGGGCTACAATATTTCAGAAGGTCACTCATCCCAGTTTCGAGTGTAACCAGGTCAAAAATGCAAGATACCATACCAGAATCACAAAAACAGATTCACAGAACGCATTCTAGCGGAAACATCATAAAACAGCCTACATAAGTCCAAATCCAGAAATTCCAAAACCAGCTGAAAGCTAAGAAACATGGATAAATTTCATCAGAAGACCTCAACAACCAATTCGGAAGAAATTCCAGCCAAAACAACCAATTACAGGCGCAATTCTTACATTCGGGTAAAACCAGAACAGCAATAGTAATTTCGACTTTTCTCACTCTACGCTACTCCGATTGATCTGAAATTTTGTAGGCACCTCTAAAATGTCATTCCCTACAACTTTCATGTTTTAAGACAAGGACAATTCGGCCTCTAACTAGGAGCTAAAAATTCGGGCAGAATGTTCCTTCACAAAACCTAATTTTCTGAAATTTCTTCCAAAACAGAAATTGATTGCAATTGTCCACTTTTTCCACCTTCTAGAATCATTATGTACCATTTCCAATCATCATAGATAGCCACACAATCATGTTCATATGAAAACAGAAAAATCCCCAAAAATTATAAAAGTTCATCAATTCAACCACAACTCAAAATATAATCCATCAAACCATCTCTTTAGCCATCACAAGTCACTAATTCACCATTATTGGAAACAAACAATGAATCTTTACTGACCATACCTTGATACCTCACAAAAGATAGTAGCTTAGTGGTTCCTTCTCCAAAATAACTCCACCAAGACCTTGGAATCTCCTTAGTAACCAACTTTTATGGAGTGATTTGCAATTCCATCGGTTAAAACTCAAGATTGAAGTAAGAAATTGGAGTGAAAGATGAAGGTTTTTCTCTCTCTCTTGCTCTCCAAGTTTCAGCAATGAGAAGGAAGAAATGGCTTGATTTTTGGTCAAATTTTGGTTTTAGTAAAGTTAAGGTAAGATGGTCGAAAGTCCAATAGTGAATAGGATGGTGACACTTGTCACTTTTTGATTTAAAACTTATCTTTTTGTCTCTCCAATACAAATATCTTAACACTTTGTAAAATAATATCACTTAATACAAAATTTCAACAAGTTGTCAAAAATATAATGCATTTACCGCACTAGCGGGTCCCACGTCCAAAATACGCTCGTAATTTCTCAAAAACTAACCGATACTAGAAAAATCATTTTAAAACTATCTTTGCTCATAAACTTTATCTAGGGAATTTTTCTAATAAAGAAAATGTAGAAAAGGCGGGCGATTAAAAAAAATAAACCCTAGAAAATTAGAAAATTTCCGGGTTCTCACTCTCATTCTTTTCGGGGCGTCACAGGCGTCACATATTAAATTCATATTTTCAAGTCTTTACCTGAAATTCATTTAATCTGGCAAGAAAAAGTTTTCAATGTGGGTGACCCATTAGGTTCTCAAGTACATTGGCAATAAGAGTTTGTTATTGACAAATTAAACCTCCTGTGACAGCCCCACCTTCCCCTAAGGCGAACCAAAGGAGTTAGCGGACTGCCTGCCCAACTCTCGCCAGGACTAACGGTTCAGTTTAGAGCGATCTAATACGTTCCGGAACATACAAACGCGCGTAAACAAGTCAAAATCACAAAATAAAAAAAACGAAAACGGAGTCGGCCATGAATAGTAACCGACACGTCAAAATCCAACCAAGCATCAATCAAATATATTCATCTTGAAATTAAGCATATACAATGCAAAGTGGCATACAAAAGTATTCAAAAGTTGATACATGTACGGTTTGCCAAATCAAAAGAGAAACGGACCCAAAGGTACATTTAGGGTTTCAATCAATGTGCTGTACAAAAGATATGTCCATCTAGCTCAATTCGGCAACCAACTATCAAATCCAGTCCAAAAGGATTTATTTTCCTGTAAGGAAAACAAAAGGAACAGAAAGGGGTGAGCTTGCGCTCAATGAAGTACCAGACATATAGCAGCAAAATCATGGCATTTCACATTTAACAAATCAGGTACACCTGCCATATGTAAAGTAAGAAACCAATGATTCAAATAGGAAGGATACAGGTGGCTCTCAGGAGCCAAATTCCCATTTGCGTCACCGAAGCTTGATCGAAATAATAGTTGACACTCCGTCAACGCTAAAGAAGTAACCGATACCGTAGACTCCACTTTCTCCGATTCCTTCCACCTCACATACCTCTACCGGGCCCGAAATCCAATCAGATCAGAAATGGTAATACTCGAGTATACCGGAATCAAGGGTCTCAATACCCAAAGATCCCAAAACAGACTACCGTGGTTCGTTATCTAATCGACCAGGCCCTTGCCGGCCCGACTCGAGTAACTAGCCACAGGTGTTGAGCTTAGAGGTCACAGAAAGGTCGTTGGATACAAGCTTCCAAACGACGTTAGAACAGATACAGATACAGATAGCAGATTCAGATACGCACTCAAAATTGGCATATGAACAGACAAGAGAACGAGTGTGATAAAGTACACCCTCGTCTCAAACAGAATAAATAGATAGTTCAGTCGTTCATATCACAGATTGCATGTACAGAAACCGAGTTAAACAACAAGTGAGGGGAGTGGTACACTTACCGGTTCAAATACAGATACTTCAAAAGTTTTCACTTCAGATTGGCTTTAATCGCCAAGAAACCCTAAAATAATCAAAGTAAACCAATTGAAGGTTTCACAGCCAAAATCGAGTAAACAGAATGCACAAGTGAGGCTCGACTACACGTCGTACGCCTTTCCATGGTCAGTACTAGTACAAAAGAATAAAATATGACTTTCAAAAGGCAACTCAAACCTAAAGCGACTAAGCGGCCTAGAAAATTGGACAGCATTTCCCCTAAATTTGCTTACTTTTCCAGCCGTCATGGCTTCATTATTTTCCTCAACCAGTCCCAAAGTCATACGACATATAAATTCATCACAACAGCCGTTCAATAGGTTCAAAGTCATTCAGATACAAAATTTAGCTAGGAAAATGACCGGAAATGAAAGTCAAGCCCTAAAATATTCAAATAAGCACAATAAGACTCGATTACAAGTCATAAATCAATTCCACATACTACCAAAATAGGGCTCCATAAGAATACATAAGCACTAGAGTAAACCAGAAAAATCCGAAAATGGAATTAAGCTCTAACAAAAAAAAAACAATTTTTGACATCATTTTACGGTTTTGGCACCATTGGCACTATGATTATCGGATGGAGGTGAAAGATACACTGTTTCGAAGCTAAGAGATAGGGCTACAATGTTGAAGAAGGATACTCTGTCCAGTTCCGAGTATAACCAGGTCAAAAATGCAAGATACTAAACCAGAACCGCAAAAACAGGTTCACAAACCGCATTCTGGTTCAAACATCATAAGTCAGACTACCTAAGTCCAATCAAGTGATTCCAAAGCCATACGAAAGCTAAGGTACACGGGTACAATTCATCAGAAGACCTCAACAACCAATTCCGAAGTATTCCCAACCAAAATAACCAATTACAGACACAATTATCAAATTCGGGTAGAAACAGGGCAGCAGGGGTAATTCAGTCTTTTCACAAGCTAAGTTGCTCCGATTGACCTGAAATTTTGCAGCCATCTCTAAAATATCATTCCCTACAACTTTCATGTTTTAATCCAAGGCAAATTCGGCCTCTAACTATGAGATACTGTACCGGACAGAATGTAAATAATGAAACCCTAACTTTCCAATTTTCTTTCCAAAACAGAAATTTCTTGCAAGTAACCACCATATACACCTTCTAGCCTCATCCTAGATCATTTCCAATCATCATACATATCCACACCATAACAATCATATTAAAACTGAAAAATCATCAATAATTATAAAACTTCACCAAATTCAACCAAAAGCAATATATAATCCACAAAATTCCCTCTTAGGCTACCACAAATCATGAATTAAACATCATTAGATGGAGGAGAGGGGTCCTTCACTACTCACCTTAGTAATACAAGAGAGAGAGCAACTAATCACCTTAGCCTTCCAAACAACTCCACTAAACACCACACAATCACTCACTTAAGGGTTTCTATGGAACAAAAGCAAGATTAAATGGTTGAGTTACTGGATTTGAGCAAGAGTAGAGCTAGGAATTTGGAGAGCTTTTCTTTCTTTCTTCCTTGGAGAGAGATTCGGCCATAAGGATGAAGAAAATGATGAATTGTTGGTCAATTTTGGTTAATTGGTAAAGGTAAGTAAAATAGTCAAAGTCAAGAATAAACCTCAAGGTGACACTTGTCACCCTTATTTAATGCAACTCTATCCTTTTGTCTCTCCAACTCTTATCCATCTAGGTAACTTCTAATTATCTCTTAACACCCAATAATTTAAACCCAGTATCCAAAACTTAACCTAGTTGGCCGAATTTTTCCGAACTTTCCGCACTAGCGGGTCCCACGTCCGGTATACGCTCTTAATTTCTCAAAAACTAACCGATACTAGAAAAATCATTTTAAAACTATATGTACACATAAAATTTATTTTTAAAAGTTTCGAATAAAGAAAAGGTGAAAAAACGTGCAATTAAAAGAAATTAAAACCTAGAAATTAAGAAAATTACGGGTCCTCACACCTCCTTTAATTTATCATCTAATCAATTAACTCATTCTTATAAAACAAGATTAGCATTTAGCAATGCGTCTTGACCACCCAAGTACTTCAGAAAAGTCAAGTGGATGACTTCACTTTTCAATGGATGTTTACCATGCAATTAATATTCTTTTACCAACTTTATCTCAACATCAATCATGGAATATATATATATATATAGAGCCAATTCCATAATATGATTAATGGATATTTCTTGTACCAAAATATAACTCCAAAAGGACAAGTACTTAGAAACACCATTCGAAGGCTCACTCACTTAGTACTAAGATTTTATGAGTTATACTTCTACAAGTAGCTATTAAAGAGATAACTCTTCTTTCATAAGAGGTGGTAAATTCTTGAAACTTATTCACAACTTATCCATATTTCAGAAATACATCCAACATGTTAATGACGTGAGCATTCTCTTTTACGGGAGCAATCATATAACAAATGGAATATATTTATCCATACTCAAAACACCATGATAACTTCAAGTCCAAGGATCAGTTACATAAAACGCCATTTAGAGATGTATTCCTTTTTGACACAAAAGGTAATCTCTATGTGGATCAATCTAGTGAATTTGATCAAGTCATCTGTAGACACCAAATTTTTGGTGTAATTTCATTTACTCCTTATTTCAGTTTTTTAGTCGCTTTTTAGTTTTTAGGTTTTAGGTTTTAGTTTTTGTTTTATTTTTAAGTTTTAGCATAGAGTTTCTAGGAAAAAGAAGAAGGAAAATCATTCAAAGGAAAAAAAAGAAAATTGGATTTGCATTTTAATTAAATTGTTTTTACTATTTTTTTAATTTTGTAAGGTAAAAAAAAAAAAACAGAAACGCGGCATGATGCTGCGTTTTGCCGCAGCTTGCAAACTGAGAGCTTCGGGCAGCCCTTGGCTGCAAATACAGAAAAAGGACTGAAGGTTTAGGGTTGGTTTTGTCCCCCATATAAATACAAATGAAAGCAGCAGCCGCAAGGGGGGGATTCTTAGGGAGTGAATGGCTATAGAACAAAAAAAGAGCGAGAGAAAGAGGGTAGAGGGCGGAAAGAAAAGCTGAACAAAGAGGCTAGACAAAACAGAGGGAGCAGACGGTTGGGGTTAGAGGAAGAACTGAAAACAAAAAAAAAAAGGGGCGGCTGAGATCGGGAAGGAGAGAATAGAGGGTGGCATCTGGAAAGAAAAACGCAGGAGGCTGCGAGGGTTTCTAAACCAGAGAGACTGAGAGTGGTAGGGGGCTGAGTGAAAAGCTGTGAGCTTGAGGAAGGGAAAAAAGAAGATTGCTGGGGAAGCCGTAGATTGCTGGAGAAGAGCGAAACCAGAAAGGTCCTCAGCCGCGAAGGCGAAGAAGGACTTGTGTCATCACCAGCGCTCTTCCGCTGATGTTTTGAGGTTTCTGGCCGAATCATTCTGAGCCTTTTCTCCATTCAGGTATTGAATTCTTACCTGTTTTGCGTCTTGGCCGGAAGGGAATTGCAGAAAGTTTGCAGCTTTGCTTGTTTTTATGCTTAGATTTGTTTAGCTTGGACTGGTTTTGAGAGACAGAAACTCGAATGTGGTCTATCATGAATGTTCATCACAAGTCCCTCTCCTAGCCTCTATGCTGAACTTACGACTCTGATGGAAATAAATTAATGCATAGGGTTCGGATAGGTTTCATCTGCACGAACAAATTTTGGGATGCACGAGAAAGTTGCAGATTTTTTTTATTTCCCTAGCTTTCTGTATGCGCATTTTTTTTCCTGATTCTGTGAATTCCATGCTCAAGGCTAGTAAAGGTTTTCGATGAGCCTTGTCGCCTGTTTCTAGGATGTTTTTGTGTTTAAATGTTTGATAGTGTAAATTCTTGGTTTCGCACGGTTAAGTGAATGTTCTCTGGATTCACATGAAATTTCGCGGAATGTCTACTTCGTTGCTTTGCTGTATTTCTGGTCTACTTGGTTCGATTAGATCATCTAGGGCAGGGGATTATGTTAAGGGCAATGGGTTGAAACTGTGACATTGGGTTTTGAGGGATGAATCAATAAGTTTCATTTCCATTACTTCGCATGATCATACTTCTGTTCGCGTAAGAAAAGCTGCATTTCATGTTCTTGTTCTGCTGTCTCTTTTCCCGTAGCAGGCACCACATGAGTTTCATCACATATTTGATAAGAAGTGTTGGGTATGTGTGTTTAGGGGTTGAAAGGTGTGAATCATGTTCAAGTGCTGGCTAAAAAAAAACAGGCTTGCCGAACCTCTTTGCACAGAATTTTCCAGCTTTGGCATGTTTGTTTTCTTCTATGTTTTGGTTCGTTGAATGCTGCAAGTATGTGTTATGATGCTTAGAATAGCTTTGAATGTTTGGTTGAAAGATTTTTGACAAAATTAGTGATTAAGGTTGATATCTGCTTGCGAGAATGCAAGTTGAGGTGGTTTCTTGGCTGCAGAAATGTTTGTTTTGGTTGCAGAATGTTTGCCCACGTAGCTTGCATGAATTTGCATGAAATAAAATTCTGAATTTGCACTTTGACCCCCCCAAGTCTCCCCTTGTCCTACTATGGCCCAATCAATTAGAGAATTTCATCAAATTGGTCCTTGATAATTTTAATTTGTGCAACTTCATTGCTTGTTTGCTTCAATTAACTACCATGCTTTGTCAATTGCACTTAAGTCACGACTTTAGGGGCTTTATGACCAAGTGAGCTTGTGTTTGCTTATTTTCTTTAATTTTCCCAAATAAAGTGGTACCTTGACCGTTTTATTGTTTTGAAGCCATTTTTTCTTTCATTTGGACTCCATTCCAAGGGAGGTACACTCTATCCCTTATTTGCACTTCATTCGACCCTACGTGCTCCTACGTGTTATGTGAATAGGCATGTCTATTTCGCTTTCCTTGCCTTTCCTCAATTCTTTGCATTTATTTTATTTACTTTTGCCTTTTATTTAAGTATTTCATTATGGGGTATGTGTACACCTCTTGGCTTGTAATAGATAGGGCTTGGAGGAGTATTCGATGAAGACCTGTTGAAGACATGTGCCTAGCTAGCAAATGTAATAGTTAGGGCTTTAATTGCTTTATGTGTCTTGCATGCTTAGTTACTACGTGTTAATTTGCTTTGTTAGGACCTTGCATCTAGTCGAGCATGCTAAATGTTATGTGCTATGTGTTTATAAGTGTTTGGCATGTCTACTCGCTTTCTATAGCCTGAATGAATGAGATGGATGAATGTACGCTTCCACTAGTCCAACGCTAGTCGGAATTCATAGAATGGGCTAGTCCAACGCTAGGCCCTTAGGGATTTCCCCTCGTTAGTACATGTTTGCATGTTCATTACATGTCATGCATTCTTTTAGTTTTATCATTTTGCATGCCCCTCGAACCCCTTTTCCCTCCATTTTAGGATTTTTTGCATTTCATGCTAGTTATAGGGTTCATTTGCTTGAGAGTCCCCTTAAATATGGGATATAGACGAGCGTGGCTTTTTCTAAGCCTTAGCACGCTTGTATTCCCTCTATAAAAGGGCAAATTGAGTCACGATTTAGGTCTCCCCGTACCCAATATGCATGAATTCCCTAGGCTCATGCATTTTTAAATCCACTCTACCATTTTCTACCCTCATCACACTTTCATTTTTTCCTCCCATTTTGCACACGTGCACCTTTATGTTTCTTCACTTGCACACGAAACACTTTTATCATCACTTGCACACATGCACTTCATATTATCCTTTCACATACCGTACCTTGCCCACTCACGTGCACATTTTCACTTACATATTATTGCCTTTTATTACTTTTTCAAACTCATGTCCTCACATTGCATACATGCATTCCATTCATTTGCATCTCACTCGCATTATTCGTGACTTCTTCAAAGGATCGTTATTGGGCTTCACAATTAATGTGATTGGCACCACTCAACTTTTGAAGAGAAATTTCCCCCATGTCCCCCTAGGTCTAGGTTTTTGCATTCATATAGTCATATCCAACATGCGATACATACCTTGGGTAGAAAAATTAGGAAAGGTGGGGCTAAATCACACAACTAGCCTTGGCTAGGTCGAAGGGGTGCCTTGGATTTTTATCCTTGCCTTCCCCTTCGTCAAATGTGACTCCCGAACCTTTTTCGTTGGTTTACGTGGACTAGGAGTCGTTCAAAAGGGGTTTCTTTCTATCTTTTCTTTGGAAAATTTCTTTTTGGGTGACTTGGTACACCCTAACTCTATACCAAGTGGCGACTCCATTTTTCATTAAAAACCCCCTTTTGAACTTTGTTTTGGCCAAATCGTCGCATTCTCAAGTCCCATGGCCTTTTACTTTTCATTTACACACGTTCACATTCCACATCACACACACTACAATACATCAAAAAGTGGGGCGCGACAGTTGGCGACTCCACTGGGGACTTCCTAAGTGGGTCCGAGCATTTGATTTAGCCATTCTTTTCCCTCTTCTACCCTTTTTATGCGTAGCATTTGGATATTAGGGTTGCATTTTTCCTTTTTAGGACTTTTGGCCTCGCGCGCGTATCAAACTACTCCCTCACTCACGTATGTATGATTGGTTGATTGGATGTATATTTTACTTGTTTCATGTAGCGCTTTGCATTGCATTTGGGTGGGGGACATACCCTAGAGCCTCGCGTTGGTTCTTGATCCCTCCCCTCGAAACGAGCACTAGCATACGTGCATACGCTTTGATTTTTCATCCCCCATTTATTTTTCCTTTTAGTGGCTTGTCACGCCACTCCACCCTATTAGGATTTTAGGCGACTCACTTGGACTTGTGATCGCGACACGATGTGTGCGTAGCATGATCCGAGGAGTCACTCGATCTTCCATTTTAAGCTTTGGGTTCATAGCCTTTAGCTTTTAATTGAAGATTGGGGATTTTTGATAGATTCACTCATGACATGTAGCCGTGACACGATGTGTGCATAGCAATGTCTGGGGAATCGCTCGAGCCACCGACAAAGGACCTTGGGATTGATAACCCTTGGTTTCCAAGTCTGAAGGCTCGGGGACCTAAAACCTATCGAGTCTAGTTGCATTAGTGAACCAATACCTCATGCATTCATGATAGTTTTACCTAGGATAGCGTCTGCCTTACCCTATTAGGGACACTATTCACGAGGGGAGGGGTCCAACCCCTTTCTCTTTTTTATTGCTTTATTTCTTTGTATTGATTTCGTTGCTACAATGTGTTATGTGTATTTATCTGGCTGAACTAACTTTTCTTGGTTTTGTGTCCCCATTGCATTCACAAACCCTAGCAAATAAGAGGTCTGGCATGACCTTCTTTCAGAACCTACCCTTGTAGATAGGTTATTGCACGTTTAAAGATTTTGGTATATTGCATTCATAAATTGGTAATTGCATAGCATTCTAAGCCTATCTTGGCGTATAAAGGGTCCTTTTAGGTCATGATTTCATTTCAAATTGCATGTTTTACTGCTTTAATAAAATGGCATCATGCATAAACCATAGAAAGGGAATGCCACATAGGGAATCCCGTGTCAGGAATAAACCACCTTGTGTCTCGGATACTTAATCCAAAGAGACTTGCACGTTTACATTTTGTACCATCCAAAGGGGTATTGCACAAGGTAAGGTAGGATCCGATCGTCTTCATAGAGTGATCTTTGGAATATGAGCATCTAATAATCATTTTTTGGCCATTTTATCAAATTGGTAAAAATCCCTTGCGTGAAGGACAGTAATTTGAAGAAATTCACAAATGATTCCTCCTATTGAGACGATAAATAAATTGAGGCCAAAATTTGATTTTTAGAAGGTCATAGACTAATGCACCTCAATAATTTTGAAATAATCAATGGCCGGACAATTCAACCAATCCATTTTGCCAATTCATTCAATAAATCGTCAATTCATTTGACCAATTTACCCTTTTTTAGGGTCACCTGGTCGATTTTGAATAAATCGTCAATTCATTTGACCGATTTACCCTTTTTAGGGTCATTCGGCCGATTTTTGAGCAAATCACTAATTCAATTTCATTCATTTGGCCAATTTACCCATTTTTTAGGGCAAACGAGCCGATTTTGAATAAATCAAGTTTCGTTCAATCTATTTGATCAATTCACCCTTTTTAGGGTGATCTGGTTAATTTCGGATAAATTAAATTTCATTCAATTCATTTGACCTGTTTCCCTTTTTAGGGTAATCCGGTCGATTTTTAATAAATTGTCAATTTCATTTGACCAATTAGGGTTTCAATGTCGAATTTCAAAATGGAAAACCTAGTCGATTTTGAGAAAAACATCCATTGCATCCAGCCATTTGATCAGTTGGAGTTTTGACCCGTGCTTCATTGAGAAAAGTTGTCAAAACGAATTCCAATCTCTTCGATAGGAAGTTCATCAAGGTCAAACCCGTGCGTTTTTGCAAGATTCTTGTATCGATCAAAAGTGATCAATCCCTTCGGACGAGGTCCTCATTTTGACAAACGTCTCTTCTCATTCCAATGGGCCAAATTTTTCAAATTATTTTTCACTCCATAACCTGATTGGATCCATCAGGTATTGTATAGTGCCTGCTCTGGAGGATTGCATTTTCATGCTAGGCCTACCCTTGGCACAAAAAGGGCTCCCCCATAAGACATGCATATCGATTTTATATTCTTACTTACTAATTCAGGGTATTTTTCTTTTGTTTTCCCCCCTTCCCCTGCATTCGTAAAAATACTCCAATAAAGGGAAAATATTTTTCTATATCTGATGACACTTCTGATCTAATAAAGTGTCAAAACTGCAAGTGTTATTTGATTCTTGGGCAGATCCTACAATGAAAACATAAATGATTTATCCGGAAGCTCTACGCTAAAGCCTCTGAGAGATGTTGTAATTGTTTTCCAAAGGAAAGTTCCGTTTATTTGATTTGTTAATACATTTTGTTCCAAAAGAAAAGGAGACAAAAAGTGTATATATGTGGAGCTCTTTACAAGTTTCTCTCTTCTCATTTGTATCATAATTGAACGGGAAATTTTGTTTCAAATTTTTTCAGCAATACAATTTTTTGGACAATTATTGTTTTGTGTATATTTATAAACATTTCATTCTTTATTCTTACTCATTGGAGAGTTCATGATGAATTTTGAGAAATAAGACCAAATTGAGGTTTTTTCAACCTCTAGCCTGAGTTTCACAAGTGTACACTTTTTTAAAATCCTCATGTACACTAGGTTGGTGATCCGAGTTACACAATAAGAGTGTTCAGAAAAAAGGTGAATGGTCACTCAAAAGTCCCAATGAGATACCTTTTCTCCTTCACTTAACCCCAGAATAAAATCTGTCACATTGATTGATAAATTGCAAATTGGGGCCATCTTTGCTTGAAAATATCCATTGTGTTTAACCGATTCAATTCACATCTAAGTGAAAGCAAAAATGTGCATTATTCTTGTTTGTTTTGAAAATTTGGAATGATACTTCGAGCATTCTTTTCTCTATCTATACAGAGTTTATCATTTGCTCTCCCGTTTGAGTCTTTAAAAGAATAATTTTGTTTCAAATAAGCGCCTTGATGATCACTACCCTTCATTGGAAAATTTTCAAATATCAAAAGAGGAATGGATTTTCAATGACCATTTCGCTACTTTGGTTGTCATGAGGTGTAAGAATGATACTTTGGCCATCGTTTCTACAACCTAAACACCATTTATCCCTTGCATCCTCATTTGAGCCAAAAAATTGGTGGTTCTTTTCGAGTGCACATATGATCGCACCCCACTTTGGGGAAGGAGATTGGGAAATTTTGAAAAAAAAGGGGAAAGGGAACCGCAAATTGGGAAAAATTTGATTCCACTTGGGTTCCAATTTTGAAAAAAGAAAAAAAAAGAAAAAAAAAAGAGAAAATAAGGAGATTTGTCCGCACGGACCGCCTATGTTTCACAAATATGGATGAACGAGGGTCTTCCTCAGTCAGTTAATTCAGATACATGCCAGAAATTTCGCATTAATGAAAGTTTCCTTTCAGAGAGAAGAGCCGAAAAAAGTCAGGCCCCCTCCAATCAAAACCACTATCCCAGACCCGAGCCCAGAAAAACAATACTTCATCCTTGGCAACCCCTGAGAATCGCAAACCCCACACTGGGGGCAAGTTGGGTTGAAAAAGGAAAATTTCAAGAAGCGGAAAAGTGAAAAGCCACAAAATCAAAAGGCAAAGGAAGAAAAGAGAACCTCAGTTCAAAATAAACTGGGGCAAATTTTGTGAAAGTTCGAAAGAACGGCAAAAGGCCGAAAAATCAAAAGGGAAAAGAAAATGAAAGAGAAAAAGCCTCAATTGAGCAAAAACTGGGGCAAATTCTGATTTTACCCTAAAATAGGGTTGACGCAACAATGCGATCTCAGATTCTTCAAACCAGTGTTGAAATCCGTTTTCAAGCCTTAACTTTTCTAAGCACCCCACCTGACCCCATTACAAAAGCCGAAAGTCCTGACTTCTGTTCTTTGCAATGGCCCTGTCAAGAAAATTTCTGATGCCGGAAAATTTTAGCTGTATTTCTGAATTGCTTGAGTATGAGGTTGACGCTACTCACCATGGAAAATCCACCAGATCAAAGAAAAGAAAACGGAAAAGCAAAAAAGAAAAATGAAATACAAAGGATTCGATGGTGAAGTCCCTATTGAGTGATCAAACAAAGTTCAGAATCTTCGAGTTCAAAATAGGGGCAATTTTGGGAAAATGTGATCTTCGGTGCTATGTCCTTGAAAGTTTTATTCTTTAGCTATCGTTTTCAAGCCACATTACAAGCTAACAAAGTCCATCGTTGACTTATTCCTTCATGACAATCCAAAGTGAGTATTATGCTCATAAGAAATCCATCAATCATTTGTGATCATAAGGGTATAACCAGTTTTCGCATGTTTAGCTATCGTTCTTACCTATTTGTTGCAAACTTAAAGCTTATATGTTGACTCAATTTTCTTAAGAAATGAGGGTGACAAACTATTTGCTTTCACTAAGATGTGACATTGAATGGATTACATACAACTGGGGCACAAAAATGAGACAAATTCTGACCTCCCATTTCCTTAGCCATTTCAAAAATAAAGTCACTTGATTGGTCCTGAAAAGATGAGTCAACCAGAAGTGGTGACCCGTTACCCTAAGCACCAATGCTAAAAGTGAGGAAGAAATCTTCTTGAATTTGGTGTTACTTCGAGGAATTCATCATGAAATTTCTGCATGAGTTCAAACTTGACGTTTAAAGTTTCTTCACATTGTTGTATATGTGCACTCTTTTCTAAATTTTAGAAAGTGCGGTGTTTCTTTGTTCAAATAAATGGGAAATCATCTGAACAAATTTTTGCAATCAAGGGAGCCCACACTGGGGCAAAAATTTTATTTGTGAGATTTCATGAAATAAGCCCACAAATTTTATTTGTGAGATTTCATGAAATAAGCCCACACTGGGGCAAAATTTTTTGTAATACATTTCAGGATGTTAAACCAGTCACGCTGTTCTTTCCAAATAAGAAATTTGAATGCATGTCATACTTTGAAGCCCCCCTGTGCAGGTATTCATGGTTCAAAATGGCGAACAGCATCCGATGATGTGGAAGACCGATGCCAAAGAAAGAAAGGAAAGAAGGGAAAAGGGCCCTACACTGGGGCAAATTATTTTTGAAAAAAGATTCTCTCGAAAAATCAGAAAAATTCGAAAGCCAAAATTCAAAAAATCAAGTTCAAATTCTTGTCTCTTATTCAATTTCTGGTTTTTTGACAAATCAAATTCAATTTCTTAACCAATTGGATGGCAGGACTGGGTCTTATCCCACTGACCATTCACAAACCTCACAATGTCACGTTGGGCCTGGACTTCGTGCCGCCAACCTCACAAAGATCACGTTGGGCCTGGATTTTGTGCCGCCAACTTCACAAAGATCACGTTGGGCCTGGATTTTGTGCCGCCACCTCCACAAAAGTCATGTTGGGATTGTTTTTTCATTTCCACCACCGTTAGCATCGAGTCTATCTCACTAACGTGTGCGTTTTATTCCATCACCGTTAGCATCGAGTCTATCTCACTAACGTGTGCGTTCTTATTACACCACCGTTAGCATTGAGTTTATCTCACTAACGAGTGTGCTTTTATTCTCGGCAGGACCGGGTCTAATCCCGCTGACCGCTTATCTCACATTGACCGCGCGTTTTATCCCGCCAACTCGCGCAGGACCCGGTTTTAATCCCGCTGAAACCGCCTTATCACATTGCGACCGGATTTTATCCCCCAATCCGGCAACTGGTTTTATCCGCTGGACGCTAATGTCACGTTGGGACCGGGTTTTATCCCGCTGACCGCCAATCTCGGCAGGACCGGGTTTTATCCCGCTGACCGCTTATTTCGGCAGGACCGGGTTTTATCCCGCTGACCGCTTACCTCGGCAGGACCGGGTTTTATCCCGCTGACCGCCAATCTCGGCAGGACCGGGTTTTATCCCGCTGACCGTTCATATTCGTTGGGACCGGGTTTCATCCCGCCAACCTCGGCAGGATCGGGTATTATCCCACTGGCCGATTATCATGGCAGGCTCGGGTTTAATCCCACTGACCAATTCATTATTGGGGCAATTTTTTGGATAAATTTTCAAATAAAGTCTTATACAGTTTTCTTCATACATACCCGCATTTTCATTTTGTTTCGCCACTAGTGAGCATTTCATTTTGTTTCGCCACTAGCCGTGGGTCAGTCCCACTAGTGAGCATTTCATTTTACTTAGCCACTAGCCGTGGGTCAGTCCCACTAGTGAGCAATTCATTTTGTTTAGCCACTAGCCGTGGGTCAGTCCCACTAGTGAGCATTTCATTTTGTTTCGCCACTGGAGCAGAGGTTAGTCCCGCCAGTGTGCATTTCCTTCACAGCCACTGGAGCAGAGGTTAGTCCCGCCAGTGTGCATTTCATTTACATCGCCACTGGAGCAGAGGTTAGTCCCGCCAGTGTGCATTTCCTTTTCAGCCACTGGAGCAGAGGTTAGTTCCGCCAGTGAGCATTTCATTTTCAGCCACTGGAGCAGAGGTTAGTCCCGCCAGTGAGCATTTCATTTTCACAGCCGCTGGAGCAGAGGTTAGTCCCGCCAGTGCGCATTTCATTTTCACAACCACTGGAGCGTGAGGTGAGTCCCGCCAGTGAGTATTTCATTTTGTACCGCCACTAGCAATTTGGTCAGTCCCACTAGTGCGCCTTTCATTTTACCCTGCCGCTAGCCGTGGGTCAGTCCCACTAGTGTGCATCCCATGATTCTAAAGCTTATTCGGGCCAGTCCCATGATTAAAAGCTTATTCGGGCCAGTCCCATGATTAAAAGCTCATTCGGGCCAGTCCCATGATCTAAAGCTTATTCGGGACAGTCCAGTCCCATGATTTAAAGCTTATTCGGGTCAGTCCCATGATTAAAGCAGTTCGGGTCAGTCCCGTTTAAATTTCTGTTCGGGTCAGTCCCGTTTAAATTCCTGTTCGGGTCAGTCCCGTTTAAATTCTGTTCGGGTCAGTCTCGATTTTATTTCTGTCTCGGGTCAGTCCTGATTTTAAAATTTCCTGTCAGGGGTCAGTCCCCATCGTTGAGTAATTTGCAGCCGAATAACACAGGTAAGTATTTGGTGTCTACTTCTTTGTCTCAAGTTTTTTCAAAACTCGGACAAAGAGGGGCAAACTGTAGACACCAAATTTTTGGTGTAATTTCATTTACTCCTTATTTCAGTTTTTTAGTCGCTTTTTAGTTTTTAGGTTTTAGGTTTTAGTTTTTGTTTTATTTTTAAGTTTTAGCATATAGTTTCTAGGAAAAAGAAGAAGGAAAATCATTCAAAGGAAAAAAAAGAAAATTGGATTTGCATTTTAATTAAATTGTTTTTACTATTTTTTTAATTTTGTAAGGTAAAAAAAAAAAAACAGAAACGCGGCATGATGCTGCGTTTTGCCGCAGCTTGCAAACTGAGAGCTTCGGGCAGCCCTTGGCTGCAAATACAGAAAAAGGACTGAAGGTTTAGGGTTGGTTTTGTCCCCCATATAAATACAAATGAAAGCAGCAGCCGCAAGGGGGGGATTCTTAGGGAGTGAATGGCTATAGAACAAAAAAAGAGCGAGAGAAAGAGGGTAGAGGGCGGAAAGAAAAGCTGAACAAAGAGGCTAGACAAAACAGAGGGAGCAGACGGTTGGGGTTAGAGGAAGAACTGAAAACAAAAAAAAAAAGGGGCGGCTGAGATCGGGAAGGAGAGAATAGAGGGTGGCATCTGGAAAGAAAAACGCAGGAGGCTGCGAGGGTTTCTAAACCAGAGAGACTGAGAGTGGTAGGGGGCTGAGTGAAAAGCTGTGAGCTTGAGGAAGGGAAAAAAGAAGATTGCTGGGGAAGCCGTAGATTGCTGGAGAAGAGCGAAACCAGAAAGGTCCTCAGCCGCGAAGGCGAAGAAGGACTTGTGTCATCACCAGCGCTCTTCCGCTGATGTTTTGAGGTTTCTGGCCGAATCATTCTGAGCCTTTTCTCCATTCAGGTATTGAATTCTTACCTGTTTTGCGTCTTGGCCGGAAGGGAATTGCAGAAAGTTTGCAGCTTTGCTTGTTTTTATGCTTAGATTTGTTTAGCTTGGACTGGTTTTGAGAGACAGAAACTCGAATGTGGTCTATCATGAATGTTCATCACAAGTCCCTCTCCTAGCCTCTATGCTGAACTTACGACTCTGATGGAAATAAATTAATGCATAGGGTTCGGATAGGTTTCATCTGCACGAACAAATTTTGGGATGCACGAGAAAGTTGCAGATTTTTTTTATTTCCCTAGCTTTCTGTATGCGCATTTTTTTTCCTGATTCTGTGAATTCCATGCTCAAGGCTAGTAAAGGTTTTCGATGAGCCTTGTCGCCTGTTTCTAGGATGTTTTTGTGTTTAAATGTTTGATAGTGTAAATTCTTGGTTTCGCACGGTTAAGTGAATGTTCTCTGGATTCACATGAAATTTCGCGGAATGTCTACTTCGTTGCTTTGCTGTATTTCTGGTCTACTTGGTTCGATTAGATCATCTAGGGCAGGGGATTATGTTAAGGGCAATGGGTTGAAACTGTGACATTGGGTTTTGAGGGATGAATCAATAAGTTTCATTTCCATTACTTCGCATGATCATACTTCTGTTCGCGTAAGAAAAGCTGCATTTCATGTTCTTGTTCTGCTGTCTCTTTTCCCGTAGCAGGCACCACATGAGTTTCATCACATATTTGATAAGAAGTGTTGGGTATGTGTGTTTAGGGGTTGAAAGGTGTGAATCATGTTCAAGTGCTGGCTAAAAAAAAACAGGCTTGCCGAACCTCTTTGCACAGAATTTTCCAGCTTTGGCATGTTTGTTTTCTTCTATGTTTTGGTTCGTTGAATGCTGCAAGTATGTGTTATGATGCTTAGAATAGCTTTGAATGTTTGGTTGAAAGATTTTTGACAAAATTAGTGATTAAGGTTGATATCTGCTTGCGAGAATGCAAGTTGAGGTGGTTTCTTGGCTGCAGAAATGTTTGTTTTGGTTGCAGAATGTTTGCCCACGTAGCTTGCATGAATTTGCATGAAATAAAATTCTGAATTTGCACTTTGACCCCCCCAAGTCTCCCCTTGTCCTACTATGGCCCAATCAATTAGAGAATTTCATCAAATTGGTCCTTGATAATTTTAATTTGTGCAACTTCATTGCTTGTTTGCTTCAATTAACTACCATGCTTTGTCAATTGCACTTAAGTCACGACTTTAGGGGCTTTATGACCAAGTGAGCTTGTGTTTGCTTATTTTCTTTAATTTTCCCAAATAAAGTGGTACCTTGACCGTTTTATTGTTTTGAAGCCATTTTTTCTTTCATTTGGACTCCATTCCAAGGGAGGTACACTCTATCCCTTATTTGCACTTCATTCGACCCTACGTGCTCCTACGTGTTATGTGAATAGGCATGTCTATTTCGCTTTCCTTGCCTTTCCTCAATTCTTTGCATTTATTTTATTTACTTTTGCCTTTTATTTAAGTATTTCATTATGGGGTATGTGTACACCTCTTGGCTTGTAATAGATAGGGCTTGGAGGAGTATTCGATGAAGACCTGTTGAAGACATGTGCCTAGCTAGCAAATGTAATAGTTAGGGCTTTAATTGCTTTATGTGTCTTGCATGCTTAGTTACTACGTGTTAATTTGCTTTGTTAGGACCTTGCATCTAGTCGAGCATGCTAAATGTTATGTGCTATGTGTTTATAAGTGTTTGGCATGTCTACTCGCTTTCTATAGCCTGAATGAATGAGATGGATGAATGTACGCTTCCACTAGTCCAACGCTAGTCGGAATTCATAGAATGGGCTAGTCCAACGCTAGGCCCTTAGGGATTTCCCCTCGTTAGTACATGTTTGCATGTTCATTACATGTCATGCATTCTTTTAGTTTTATCATTTTGCATGCCCCTCGAACCCCTTTTCCCTCCATTTTAGGATTTTTTGCATTTCATGCTAGTTATAGGGTTCATTTGCTTGAGAGTCCCCTTAAATATGGGATATAGACGAGCGTGGCTTTTTCTAAGCCTTAGCACGCTTGTATTCCCTCTATAAAAGGGCAAATTGAGTCACGATTTAGGTCTCCCCGTACCCAATATGCATGAATTCCCTAGGCTCATGCATTTTTAAATCCACTCTACCATTTTCTACCCTCATCACACTTTCATTTTTTCCTCCCATTTTGCACACGTGCACCTTTATGTTTCTTCACTTGCACACGAAACACTTTTATCATCACTTGCACACATGCACTTCATATTATCCTTTCACATACCGTACCTTGCCCACTCACGTGCACATTTTCACTTTCATATTATTGCCTTTTATTACTTTTTCAAACTCATGTCCTCACATTGCATACATGCATTCCATTCATTTGCATCCCACTCGCATTATTCGTGACTTCTTCAAAGGATCGTTATTGGGCTTCACAATTAATGTGATTGGCACCACTCAACTTTTGAAGAGAAATTTCCCCCATGTCCCCCTAGGTCTAGGTTTTTGCATTCATATAGTCATATCCAACATGCGATACATACCTTGGGTAGAAAAATTAGGAAAGGTGGGGCTAAATCACGCAACTAGCCTTGGCTAGGTCGAAGGGGTGCCTTGGATTTTTATCCTTGCCTTCCCCTTCGTCAAATGTGACTCCCGAACCTTTTTCGTTGGTTTACGTGGACTAGGAGTCGTTCAAAAGGGGTTTCTTTCTATCTTTTCTTTGGAAAATTTCTTTTTGGGTGACTTGGTACACCCTAACTCTATACCAAGTGGCGACTCCATTTTTCATTAAAAACCCCCTTTTGAACTTTGTTTTGGCCAAATCGTCGCATTCTCAAGTCCCATGGCCTTTTACTTTTCATTTACACACGTTCACATTCCACATCACACACACTACAATACATCAAAAAGTGGGGCGCGACATCATCAAGCACCCATATACTAACTTAGGTGTCACTAAACCATAATAGATGAGGTCTACTACTTCTCGATAGAAGTGGCTTAGTATATGCTAGTCTAACCGTATTAACAATGTTGCATTATTATTAATACTATGACTAGAGATATTTAAGAATAAACTTATTAAATCAAATGAAGCTCATCATCATAACACTTATGATCTCACTGATTAAATTTATTCTAGGGACATTATCATACAAGTATAAATATACAAGCAATCAATATGATAAAAAATCATTTGTTAGACCACAAACAGTCCAAGTACATATGAATTTCTCCATAAGTGATTGTCTTTAGAGCTCATATACTAACAATATCCCACTTGTACCAAAATCAATTACTCACATATTTAAAACCATATGAACTCACATGATTATCATTTTTTTTTGAGACAAAGGTTTAGTTACCGGATCAGCTATATTGTTACCCGTGGGGATTCATTCTATCTTTACATCTCCTCTACCAATGATTTCTCTAATCAAATGGTAATGCCTCATAACATGCTTTGACCGTTGATGAGACCTTGGTTCCTTTGCTTATGCAATAGCTCCATTATTATCATAATACAGAAGTATTGGATTTCTAATGGATTGAACCACTCCTAGTTTAGTGATGAACTTCTTGATCCAAATGGCCTCTTTAGCTGCCTCTGCTACTGCAATGTATTCGGTTTCAGTTGTAGGATCAGTTGTGATTTCTTGCTTGGAACTCTACCAATTCACTGCACCACCATTTAGAGTAAACACATAGCCCGACTGAGACCTACTATCATTTTTATCAAATTAAAAACTGGAGTCAGTATATCCTTCTATCTGTAAATTGTTTCATCCATATATCAAAACCATATCCTTAGTCCTTCTCAAGTACTTAAGCATACTTTTGACGACCATCCAATGTCCGTCACCTAGATTTGCTTGGTATCTGCTTGTAACACTTAAAGCATAGGAAACATCAGGCCTTGTACACATCATAGAATATATGATAGATCCTATTATTGAAATATAAGGTGCTCTATTCATGCGTACCTTTCTTCTTCAGTTTTTGGACACATATTCTTAGAAAGGTAGATGCCATGAAACATTGGCAGTAACCCTTTCTTAGAATTTTCCATGCTAAACTTTTTTAGCATTTTATCTATGTATGTAGACTGTGAAAGGTCCAGCAGTCTCTTTGATTTATCCCTATAGATTCTCATTCCTAAAATGAAGATTACTTCTCCTAAATCTTTCATAGAGAAATTTTTGGACAGCCATACCTCTACCGTTTGAAGCATAGGTATGTCATTTCCCATAATTAAATGTCAACTACATATAATATACGGAAACATACTGAACTCCCATTAACCATTTTGTATACACAAGATTCGTCTTGATTTTGTAAGAAACCAAACTCTTTGATTACTTTATCAAAACGAATGTTCCAATTCCTGGAATCTTGTTTAAGACCATAAATAGATCTTTGTAACTTGCATACTTTATTGGCACTATTGGATAAAAAACCTTTAGGTTGTATCATGTACACTTTCTCTTGAAGATTTTCATTAAGAAAAGTAGTTTTAATATCCATTTGCCACATCTCAGTCAAAATATGCAGTTATAGCAAGTAGAATTCGAATGGACTTAAACATAGCTACTGGTGAAAAGGTTTCTTCAAAGTCAATTCCTTGTCTTTGTGATACGCCCCTCGATCAACGCGTTTCAAGACACGTAGCACGTTTGCCCAAGGATCTAGCGAGGTTGTCCCATGTTTGGTTTGCGGAATCCAAAACCAAGATGGATGACACGACTTGATTGAAGGTGGTAGAACGATGACTCCAACGAGGTGAATACTCAAGTGGATAGGTCGGATGAACAATCAAGGACAATCACGAGATTACTCAATAACCCTTGTCAAAGTAAGTAAAGGATTCGAATCTCTCAATAATTGAAGAGAAATAGAACAGAATTTTATTATCAAAAGTGTCTAACCCTTAACCCGTACAAAGTGAGCATTCTTATAGGCTAAGGACTATAAAACCCTAATGACTAAGTAGGAGGAAGGATCAGCCACCCTTGGCTTCAAGTGGGCCGAGTTTACCTTCAACTAAGGACAATACTAAACGCTAAAAGCTAAAAGCCTGGTCGGCCATCCCCACAAGTGTGACTACTTGACTCTTCATGGGTTTGGATCATCATGTAGACAACTTGATTATCACCTTCCAAACCCTCAATGTCCCTATGGACTCCTTGTTGATCTTGAACACTGCGAACAAGGGTTTGAAGAGACTCCTTGAAGCGCTTGGCCCGTACTCGTGTAACCGGGGCCAATGGGACTCGAACTGGGTCATTACTTGGGCTAAGGTCCGTGCACACATCAGTCCCCTCCACTTGAGAAGGATTTGTCCTCAAATCTGGGTCCTCCTCATCAAGGAATGAGCTCAAATCCGTGACATTCAAAGTCGTGCTAACATTGTACTCCCTAGGTAGCTCCAATTTGTAGGCATTGTCATTGACTCATTGGAGCACTCGAAAGGGTCCATCACCCCTTGGGGACAGCTTGCTTTAGCATTGCTTGGGAAACCTTTCTTTTCTCAAGTGTAGCCACACCCAATCTCTAGGTTCAACGGTCATCTTGCGACGGTGCTTGTTAGCTTGTTGGACATATTGCTGCGTGCGCTTCTCAATATTGGCTCAAACAGCTTCATGCAACCTGCGCACAAAATTAGCTTTCTTTTTCCCATCTAATCTTGTGTGCTCAGAGGAAGGTAAGGGTGTCAAATCAAGGGGTGTCAGGGGGTTAAAATCATAAACAATCTCAAATGGTGAGTAGTGTGTCGTACTATGAATAGTTCGATTATAAGCAAATTCAACATGTGGCAAACACTCTTTCCAAAATTTAAGATTCTTTTTAATCAATGCCCTTAGTAAAGCACCAAGTGTGCGATTGACAACCTCAGTTTGGCCATCGCTCTGGGGATGACTTGTGGTCGAAAATAACAATCGAGTGCCAAGTTTTGACCACAAAGTCTTCCAGAAATAGCTCAAAAATTTCACATCTCTATCACTAACAATGGTTTGAGGCATTCAAGGTAGACGAATAATTTCTTTAAAGAACAGGTTAGCAATATGAGATGCATCATCAGTTTTATGACAAGGGATGAAATGAGCCATCTTTGAGAATCTATCAACGGCCACATAGATGGAGTCATTACCCCTCGGTTGTGCTCATCCTCATTTCGACTATATATCAAGATATCATCAAAGTAAACAATGACAAATTTACCAATGAATTGTCTCAAAACATGGTTTATCAATCTTATGAATGTACTAGGGGCATTAGTCAACCCAAAGGGCATGACTAACCACTCATAATGTCCATGTTTTGTTTTGAAAGCTATTTTCCACTTGTCTCCCTCTTTCATCCTAATTTGATGATAGCCATTTCGTAAATTAATTTTGGTGAAAATCACAGCACCATTGAATTCATCAAGCATATCATCTAATCTAAGAATTGGATAACGGTATTTAACTGTTATAGCATTAACAACTCTACAGTCGGTGCACATGCGCCAAGTACCATCCTTTTTGGGGACAAGTATCACAGGTACAGTACAAGGATTTAGACTTTCCTTTACCCAACCCTTACCTAATAGACCATCAACTTGCCTTTGAAACTCCTTTGTTTCCTTAGGACCCATGCGGTAAGCTGGTTTGTTGGGTAGTGGTGCTCCAGGAATCAAGTCTATCTGGTGCTCAATCCCTCGAATGGGTGGTAAGCCATCAGGAACCTAGTCAAGGAACACGTCCTCGAATTCCTGTAAAAGAGCAACTACACTCAAAGACAATGCCTTATCGAGCTCATCAACATTTAGAAGCACTTGTTTGCAAATCATGAGTAACACAGGCTAATTAGAATTCACAATCTTTCTCACATCCTTAGCCTTAATGATCATGTTTTGCTTCCTAGTGTTGGATATAATTAATGCATGATCGTGTGTGACACTAGGTGTACTCACTTGACCCTTGGTCAATTGCTCACTTGTAGAAGTGGAGCATTTTTAGGGTCGGCCGCCTTTTGTTTTCTCTTTTGGCGGTCCAAATCACACTCCCTTTGCAATTTCAATTGGTCCTCATATACTTGTGCAGGTATGAGGGGTGTTAGGACTATGCATTTGCCATTGTGCAATAGAGTGTACTTATTGGCTCTACCATCAAATGTGACATGTTTATCAAATTGCCAAGGTCTTCCTAAGATGATATGTGTCCATGCATAGGAACAACATCACACACAACTTCATCAATGTAGTTGCCAATTGAAAAAGGAACACGTACCTGTTTGTAGACACGCACCTCACCTTCTTCACTTAGCCATTGGAGTCGGTATGGATGTGGATGTCTAGTTGTAGGAAGGCCCAAGCTTTCAACCATTAGTAAGCTTGCCACATTGGTGCAAGTCCCATCATCAATGATGAGGCTACACACCTTATCATTTACTTTACATCGGGTGTAAAATAAGTTCTCCCTTTGCAATTGCTCGTCCTCCTTGACCCGGACGGTTAGCACGCGTCGTGCCACCAAACAACCGATTTTCCCTTGAGTAGGAGAGCATTCTTCCTCAGCCGAGTCATCCTTCAGGCAATCACCCTTGATCAATCCAGGCATATCCTCACAATCGTCATCATCGGACACGATTTCCCCATTATGAGTGACTAACATGACCATTTAGTTTGGACATTGGGACTGGATATGTCCAAACCCTTGGCACTTGAAGCACTTGATATCTCTAGTCTTAGGAGTTTCATGAGATGCCTTAGAGGTGGACCTGGATGCATCAACAACTTTGTTAGGGGTAAAATGGAAATTTCGATTCGTGGGCTGTCCTCCGTGGTTGGTTTCTCCTCCACGAAGTCAAGTTGGAAGTTTGGAAGGTACGGGCCCCTCGCCTCAATTTCTTCCCCCTCTCGGCCTTGATGGCTAGTTCAAGAAGATCATGCATGTCCAAGTAATGTTGGAGCTCCAAGGCTTCTTGAAGGTCAGGGTTGAGGCCTCTAAGGAACCTTGCCATGGTAGCCTCACTATCTTCTTGAATGTTCGCCCTCATCATGGCCATATCGATCTCCTTGTAGTAGTCCTCCACACTCATGTTACCTTGAGTGAGGGTTTGAAGCTTAGAGTGAAGATCGCGATTGTAATAGCTAGGAACAAATCTCTTGCGCATTAATGCCTTAAGTTCTCGCCAAGTCCGGACTCGTGGTTCTCCCATCCTCCTTCTATTAGTCCTTACTTGGTCCCACCAAACTAGTGCATAGTCGATGAACTCAACAGTGGCAACCTTCACCTTTTGCTACTCGCTATAGTCATAGCAGTCGAAGACCATCTCAATGCGGCCTTCCCATTCCAAGTAAGCCTCAAGGTCTGTTAGTCCCACAGACAACCAAGAGGGGGGGTGAATTGGTTTGATTAAAATCTTAACCAAGTTTATGCACTTTTTCGTTAATGAAAATTTACCTTCCTTTTTAGTAATGATCAACCAAGTAGATAAGAAGACAATAGCAATATTGATCAGAGAAGCAAGTATAGATAAGCAATGAATATTTTATTAAACAGAAATGTAAAATAGAGAGACAAACCAAGTGTCTACCAAGCTTAACCCAAACTTGAAGACCAAACACTAGGAAGAGCAACTTCTCTTTGATGAACGAAGATCAACTAGATGTACAATGGAGGGAGCACTTTCTCCTTGCCCTAAGCCTCACTTAGTCAAGCTAGGAAGTTTTACAATCACTCAGAAAACCCTCAACAAAGCTACACTAAAGATCCTTTCAACCACAAAAGAAATGCTCAACAGAAATTCACACCACTTTAAAACAAATCTGCTTTGGAGACTATTTTCTAGCTAAAATATCTCACTAGATCTTGTAAACAAAGTGTGCAAAAGTCCCTACTTCGTTCAGACCAGTTTGATTTTAAAGGGAACCAGAAATGGGCTTCATCAATGCTTCCAACGGATAGAAGGCAGCTGAAGAGTCAACTAGCCGTTGGGGCTGTCGGACGTCCGACGATCGAATCATCGTCCGAACCAATCGTCCGATGATAGCCAAGTTGAGGTTCGGACGTCCGATAAGTTCTTTGTCGTCCGACAGCACAGCGTCCGACCTTGGGCCGAGAGCTAGCAAGTTATCTTGGAATTTTTCGGACGTCCGATGCGATTGATTAGCGTCCGATGGCAAGCGTCCGATCCTTCCGGACGTCCGATGCTTCTATGTGAGCGTCCGACGGTGCTTCCTTCCTGATGTTCTTCATCCTTTCGGACGTCCGACAGTTTCCTTTCGGCCGTCCGACCTGATTGTCCTGTTTTTGCTTCACATTTTGGTTGTTTTGCTTTTGATGACATATTCGAACCTGATTCTTGGATAGACAAAAACACTTGTTTTTGAAGAAGGTTAGATAAACATTTCAAAGTGCCAAGAATGACACACTTAAAAGACAATATCTTTGATCGGAACAAAACAATGACTAAATTCATTTATATTATTTCAATCTTGTTTGCCACATCCAAAGCATCGTAGTCTGGAGTCAATCAAACATATGCTTTCTTTGTTCCATCAGGCCTGATCAAAGTGTTCACTTTCTTGGACTGTATTTCAAAGAACTTTTGTGATCACCAAAACCAAGAATAACATTCTCCCCCTTTTTGATGATGACAAAACAAAAGTTTGAAATGAAATTTGATGATTGAAATGAAATTTGATGATTGCAATGAAAGCTCCCCCTTTCAAAATAGACAAGAACTCCCCCTGCCATAGTGAATCAAAGAACTTTTGAAAACCTCCCCCTCACTAGACTGCCCAACCGAGTTTAGACAATCATCCAAAAACATGACAATTAAGTAACACACAACCAACATATCACCAATTCAATCCATCAGCAAAATCCAAATTTAATTAAACCATCAATCAATTCATCATATCCAACATTATCAATCATCAATCAGATCTCTCCCCCTTTTTGTCATCACAAAAGAGCAAACCAAAAACATCCATCTTATACACAAATACATCTTATCCAAAATGTAAACCAAAAACAATTCATTCCATTCACATAAACAGAATAAACAAACATCACCAGTACTTAAACATCACCAATAACTTCCATCAAGATACTTAGAAACATCACAGAACTTAAACATAAACAAGAATATCCATTATATTACACCTCAGTACTTAGATCATCCATCAACACACACCAAAAGAAACTGAGAATATCCATAACATAACATATTCTAAAAGAGACAAACAAAATGCAAATGTCCTAAATGATGATCTACGTGGATCCAGGTGTCCTCCGAGAAAGCTGATATTGGTCGAGATCCTCCTCTTCAGTGTCTTCATTATCTTCAGCAGCTTCTACAATTGGTGCCTTGCCTTTGTCTGATGTGGAAGGGCCATGAGGAGTCACAGGAGTTGCTGGATTCGGATCTGGAACTGATGAACCTGGATCAGTGGTTCGAGGTTCTTTGTCATGTGAGACTTCCTCAACCACAGGTGGAGGAAAAAGAAGATTCTTTTTGTCAAGAAAGGCAGTTTGTTGCTCAGAAGACATGGTGAGCATGAGACCATGTTCTAGAAGAAGAACATGCTGTTTGAGTTCTTGAAGAAGCTCAATTACTTCATTACTGGAAGAGGAAGATGCTTTAGTGGCAGACTTCCTAGGGTGAATGGGAGTGAGTGAAATGGGTGAAGGATCATGTGCAGTCTTAGACCTAAGTTCACTAGAAGATGCACCCTTATAAGCCCACAGATTATCTTTGAAAACAAGATTTTTCCTTTCAAAATACCCTTTTGTAAAGGCATAAGAAGATGCTTCTTTAGGACAAACACCTAGAATAGGGACTTTGTTAAACTCAAAAATCTTTTGTAGAAACTTTCCATAAGATAATTTTTTGCGAGAATCAGTGGCATAGCGAAGTAAGAACTTGCACATGACAAAACCAAAATCAATACGAATTTTTTCTTGAAAACAATAAAAGAGGTACAACTCCATTTTGTTTGCATCAGTTCTGTGGCCATCAGTAGGCACAAGCAGGTTTGAAATGATAGAAAAAGCAATTAAATTCACAGGGGCCAGATCAATCAATTTAGCATCAGCAGGTGAGGAAAAACTTCTTTTGAAATAGGTTAACATTTTTGTCCCATCAAAATGATTTGCAGCAGTAGGAAGCTCTTCATAAGAAAAGAAATTAGCAATCTTATCTTTGCATAAACGTTCAATGGTAGTATTTAAAATGGAGTTCACGATTTCAGAGTCAATGATTAAGTCTACCCCATTAACCCTGGAAAATATTTCAGTTGGGTCAGAACCTTTCCTTAGATTGGCAAAAAATTGATGCAACATATCAGGATAGTAGACATTTGGCATAGAAATAAGATGTGACCATTTCTGGAAAGCAAATAGACTCAGAATGGATTCTAAACCTATGGAGCGAAATTCAGAGGGGTTTACAGTTCTTTGAGGGATGACACCCTTCTGGGATATCCAGGAGTATTTGTCTTTCGCAGCATCATCAAAGAATGTAGGAGGAGGAACTGATTTAGGAGGCGGTTGAGAGGAGGTCCCCTGTCCAGATTCAGGCTGAGATGTGGGTTGTGGAGTAGGCCGTGACATTTGACCCTTGATAGCTCCCCTTTTGAAGCGTTTGGATGTCCGTTTGACAGTAGGAAGATCCTCATCCTCATCCCTGAGTGGATGCTTGCGTCCGGCAGTAACTTTTCCTCCCCTTAGATTCACCATTGTTCTAAATGTGTGGAATGGAGGATGCAAATGATGCACACAGCAGTAGGGAAAGTGAATCGCACAGAAATTTTGGGACAAAAACACCTTGAACGAGATTTGACAGAGCGTTATGGCAAGAGTAGGGTTGGTGAGGAAATTTGGGGATTTGGTGGATGTTACTCAGTTTGGTGAAATGAATCAGGAGAAATGAAACGCAACGATTGGGAAAAATGTTTTGGTTGAGTCAATTTGGATGCGTAGTTTACAGAAGATGGTACGAATTTTGGAGAGTGAGGGAAGAGAGAGTTTTTCGTCCGAGAGGAAAAAATAGGAAAATATGAAAGAGACTGAAGCAAATAGGAAGAAGTTGATTTTAAAACAAATGAGCGTTGCACTGTCGGACGGGCCGAACGAAGTTGTGCGTCCGACAGTTTGCGTCCGACAGGCGGCAATTCTGGAAAATGGCTTGAAGAACATCCATCGGACGTCGTTCATCTTCTTTCGGACGTCCGAAGACTTTGAGAATATTAGGATGATTTTTTTCGATTATTCCTAATTTTGATCTTTAGATTGAATGAAACTGATCTAATGGCAGAGCTTTGGTAAAGTATATAGCAAATTGATCTTTAGAACAAACATAATTTACAGCATATTTCACCTCTTTGAACAAGATCACGAATAAAGTGATTCTTTATATCTATGTGTTTTGTCCTAGAATGATGAATAGGATTTTTGGTCAAATTGATAGCACTAGTATTATCACAGAATACAGGCATGCAGTCATACAACAATCCAAAATCATTCAAAGTGTGCTTCATCCATAGAAGTTGAGCACAACATGCACTAGCGGCAATATATTCCGCCTCGGTGGTAGACAAAGAGATTGCACATTGTTTCTTGCTAAACCAAGTGACTAAACAATTTCCAAGAAAATGACAAGTTCCACTCGTACTCTTTCTATCCACATGACAACCTCCAAAATCAGCATCCGAATAACCATATAAAGCAAACTCATTAGATGTAGCATACCAAAGACATAGTCTAATGTACCTTTCAAATACTAAAATTCTTTTTTACAGCATTCAATTATTCCTTTTGGACAAACTTGAAATCCTTAGCACACAAGCAAACGCAAACATATTACTCAGGTCTACTTGCGGTTAAATAAAGTAGGCCTTCCGATCATACCTCCTATAATGCTTTTCATCCACATGATTAACCTTCTTCATCTTTGTCAAGCTTTGGTAGAAGTGCACATTGGAGTTCCAACTGTTTTTTGAGTCCTCCATGCCAACTTTTTCAGCAATTCCTTGTATGATTTCTGCTTGATTTATAAAAAGTTCCCTCAAGAGCTTGATGTAAGTTTGAAGTCCAAGAAGAAATTTTAATTTCTCCATCACATACAACTCATTTCAAATTCAAATTTGGCATAGTGGTGGATAAAACTCTTACATAGATACTCATTAGTAGCACCGCAAATAAATATATCCACCCACATATATTTGCCACAATAAGAAGGCTTTCAACCATGCTTAGTAAAAAGTGGTGGGTGTCCCAACACCCCTTTTGAAACCTTTTTTCAATCAAGAACCCACTTAATCTTTTCATACCAAAGCTTGGAGCCCTTGTTTTAACCATATAAAGCTTTGAAAGTTAAACACAGACTTGGAAATTTTTGTATTTTCAAAACCGGGGGGTTTGATCCCATGACACTTCTTGATCAATAAACATTTAAAAAGGCACTTTTAAAACATCCATTTGAAACAATTTGAAAGCCTTTGAAGCAGCAAAAAGCAAGAAGCATCTAATAGATTCTAATCTTGCTTACGTGGAGCAAATGTTTCAATCAAAATAATTACCTTCTTCTGTTGCATATCCTTTAGCAACTATCTGGCTTTATTTCTTACAAAACACCTTTATCATCCAACTTATTCTAAAAATCCACTTTGTGCAATGATAGGCTGATTTTTGAGGTCTATCACAAGCTGTCCAAACTTATTTCTCTCAAATTAGATTAAGTTCCCTCTTGCATAGCCAAAATCCGTTTTCATCCTTTAAAGCCATCATTGATATTTTTTAGTTGCAAAAGAGAACTAAAGCAAAATTATCAATCCATTTTTCTAGATGAGGGAACGAGTGTTTACCTTCTCGGCATGCGGATTTCACCAATTAATAAGTTCTTTTGGATGATTTTGGCTGAATTTCCAAGCCTTGGGAAGATCTTTGAGTGGATCATCATTTTTGTCTTCATCTTCCACTTCTTGATCATTATGAACTTCATTTTCCATTTCAGTTGTTGCTGGTTTAGAACTTCCTTCATTCCCAATTGATAGCTTTTCCATTCCTTCTCGAACACCTACATCATCATCCTCACACAAACTTTTGGAATTATCATCATTGGCTTCATCAAATGTTATATGTATAGCTTCTTCAATCACAAGAGTCCTTCTATTAAAAACTCTATATCCTCTTTTATTTTCACAATATCCCAAAAATATTCCTTCATCAGATTTTTTATCAAACTTGCCAAGATGTTCCTTTAGATTCAAAATAAAGCATTTACAACCAAATACTTTGAAATAACCAACCGTAGGTTTCTTATCAAAAATCAGTTCATAAGGAGTTTTCTTCAAAATAGGTCTCAAGAGAATTCTATTCATTACATAACATGCAGTGTTTACCGCTTCAACCCAAAGGTAATTTAGGCATCTACATTCATTCAACATAGTTCCTAGCAGCCTTTTCTTGAGAGTCCTGTTTTTCCTTTCTACAACACATTTTTGCTGTGGAGTCCCTTGCAATAGAAAAACTCATGAGTTTATCCATTATAATCACAAACACTTCTGGAATCCAGCAAAAAATTTGAATTCAGTTCCATTATGAGCTTAATTCTAACAATTTTTAAACCGCAGATTTTGCATTTAGCAAACAATGACGTAAAATTCTGAAGGCATCATATTTATGAAGCAAGAAATATCACCCAGAGTGTTCTAGAATAATCACCCACAATCACCAAAACAGTATTTCTTACCACCGCCACGCTAGAGATTTGAGTAGGGCCAAATAAGTTTCAAGATGCAAGAGTTCTAGGGTTTTGAAGTAGATACCCACTTCTTTGTTTTAAAAGAAACCTTTGTTTGCTTACCAAATTGACATGCATCACATATTTTATCCTTTTCAAAACTGATTTTTGGCAAGCCTCTAACTAGTTCCTTTTTCGAAATTTCCTTTAGTAAGTCCATGTTAAAATGACAAAGTCTTCTATGCCACAACCAAGGATCTTCATTTGAAGCTTTAAGACATTTTAAGCTAGAAGAATCAACTTTATCAAGAATCACAATATATATGTCATTAAACCTCTTACCTTTGAACACAACATTGTAGTTGGAATCAAGTACAATGCATTCAAGCTTTTTAAACAACACATACAAGTCTTTATCACACAATTGACTAACACTAAGCAAGTTATAACCTAAGTTATCAACCAAGAGCACATTATGAACAAAAGTTTCACCATCCTTACCAACATCACCTATTCCAATTGTCTTAGCTTTCACATCATCACCAAATGTTACCTTTCCACTTGATTTTGATTTCAACTTTATGAACAAGGAGGGATCACCGGTCATGTGCCTTGAGCAGCCGCTATCAATAAACCATTTGGACTTGTTTGATCCTTTTTCCTGAAAAGATAAGGTGTTTGGTACCCATTTTAATTTTTGGGTCCATAATAGTTAGCATTGTATCTAACTAACCACATGCATTTCATCCCTTTGTTCAGATTTCTTTTCACATAGCAATCTCCTTTCAAATGCCCTCTTTGACAACAGAAATCACACATAATGAAAGAGTTCTTAACATGTACTGGTTTGATATATCTCAATCCACCTCTTCTATATGTTGTGAAGCCATGTGCAATTTTGTTGTGAGCAAATGTTCTTTGACAAGCAGTAAGATGGGTAGATGATATGTTTCTTTTGAGAAAATCCTGTTTTCTTGATTTCAAAGTTTCATCCAAGATGTCCATTCTTTTCTTCAAATCACCATGCTTTTCCTTCAGCATTTCACACATATTAGTCTTTCTGTC
>NW_020864207.1:0-15370 GCF_003713205.1 Coffea eugenioides
GAGGGACTGTGTATGGCCGGAACTGGCCGCCTGAATAGTAACCGGCGCCGGAAGTGGTGGTGGAGGTGGTGGCCGGCGGAGGATGTGGTGGGTTGGGTGGGGGAGGAAAAAGAAGAAAAGTTGAATGGAACGTTTTTTGTGTATTTTTGAAGTGTGTAGGTAAAAAGCTTTGAGAAGTTTTTTGGGGTTCCTGTAGCAAAAGTTGTTAAAAAACTAGTAGGTAAAAAACTTGATCAAAAAACTCACTTCCAAACAGGCCCTGTGTGTGTTTGGATAGAGTATTATTTGAAATATTATTTAAAATAATTACTATAGCACTTTTTGTGACATGATATATGTGAGATAAAAAGATAGTTGAGAATGTAAAAAAAGTATGTTAAAAAATATATTTATGATGTAAGTAAAATATTATTTACAAAAATGTAGTTACAAGATTAACCCGTTAATTTAAAACTAGTCAAAGTTGTGTGAGGCAGTCCCAATCTTTGATGCCCTGCTGCAATGTAGTAGCATAAAGATAGATAAGATGATAACATAGAGTGAAAGTTGTAAATTTATAGAGAAGTTATCTACAACAGGGTCAAGATATTTACCATGTACAAAATAGGTGTTTTTAGCATAGGCTGTCTTTTTCTTTTTTTCTTTTTTGAAGGGGGTAGGGGTAGGTGGGAGGAGAAAGGAAGTGCGATTTAGTATTTAAAAAAAAAAAGGGTCCCCTTGGTCTCATGGCCACCAGGAGGGCTTTCAAGTCCCTTCTGAGGCATTAGTTAACAGATCAAATTCTTTTGTCAATATTAAATATCAGAATTCCTGACTTCTCAAATTCAGTATGTGCTTTAGTGCATCCATCTGTTGCGGAAGCAACTAAATCCCTTCTGGTTCTAGTGGCCCTATTCCTGTCTTCCATAGTATAGGAGAAAAAATAGGTGCAGAAAGTTACTAATTGACACCAAACAAAAAAAAAGGAAGATTACATCAATTATCGCATTAATAAATTGGAGATCTCCTTTGCCTCAATATGTTTGTCATCCATGGTGCATCAAATGATTTGAAAGACTTAGGGTCTATTTGATAACATAAAAAAGTGCTGAAACTGAATCTTTTAAGACATTCAGATGTTTTGAGTGTTTGATAAATGAAAATCCATCTACTAAACTTATTAAAGAAAAATATATTCCATGTAGTCAGTGGAGATAGGCTGACACAAGGTCATGACCCCCAAGTGTTGAACCATTAAAAGAAAATATTTTTTTCAGCTCATTTGATATTTGGTAAGGTCAATAATCAGTTAATCAAAAATTCTACCTCAAACTCTCAAATCTCCCCTTTTTCAAATTGCTTGGGATATTTAAAAAAAAATGGAACTTTTAGTAGGGGAGGGTAGAAATTGAGAAGCAAAGCTGGAGATCAGAATTTGAAATCAAAACTTCTAATTCCTGATATCTCGATTGTTTGTGAGAGTTTAATTTACTAAAGTTATATTGAAAAGAAACCAATTTGAATACTTTAGGCTATGACAAACAAGATATTAAACAGTTACATGAATTGTAATTTGGTTCCCTTTGAACATCTGTTTTCAAGTTTAACGTGATATAGAAACTAAAACTCCAATATTCATTGTCTATACTATGGACCCCATGCCTATTTAATTATTATTGGATTTTAAGGAAATAAAAAAGAACTAAAATATGATATTTATAAAGAAGAAATAACAATATAATAAAAAATAGGACAAAGAGTGACAGGTGTCGAGCCTGTGCAATAATAAATACCTGCTTAAATAAAATATAATTTCTGTAGATAGTGATAAGTAGGGTCGAATCCACAGGGACTAGGGTTAATTTATTTCTTTTAGAGTCCGAAGTATGGGGGGTTTTTGAAAATGAGAGTAACTAAATTACTTGGAATAAATTAAAACAAAATAAAATAACTACAACTCAAATAACTAATTATCACAATAAAAATAATAATGGACGAACTCTAGCCAAGAGACAACTTCGGAGATGGTTCACTTAATTCGATCACAGATGCAAGGATTATTCCAGTTACTATCTGATAAATTAGTTATAGTTGTCATACACGCGATAAACAACCAACTCTTCCTCAATTTGTCGATAGCCAAGGTACGACCGTTGACTATTTCTCTAATCAAGAAACAACCCTAGGTACGACCATAGAAGTTCAATTTCCTAATTGCATGAATAATTAGAAGAGCCTAATTCTAACCAATCAACACGCTACGAGGGTCTCTTTAAGTTAGCCTGTCTATCTCCCTGACACAAACCCAATCATGCCAATTGCCACCAGTTTAGAATAATTAAACAATTACGGATTGAACTACCCTAATCGGCTTCAGGTTATTGAATTAATCTAGAATCCGAGCCCTGGATAATCGAATAATAAAACAACCATATGAACATAAAGCAGAAGATAGACGAATACCAGTGAATAATGAAAATAAATAAAAACTAATTCGATCTCACAAATTTAGTAGAACCAAGTCCTCCATTATTTCTCGACTAGACGAAGGGATTTAATTCATCCCTCGTCTAATCCTGCCGAAAAGAAAAGAAAAGTCGCAACTCCAGATGAAAGGAAAAGTCAAAAGCTCCTCCATCAAAGCAGTGCTCCTGACTTGCGCAGGAGCAACTACTAAAAGACGGAAGACGGCCCAGTCAAAGTGTAAAGCCAAAATCCCTAAAGTAGTGCTAATTCCCTCTTTTTACATACGAGAATTGAAAATTAAGCCAAAAGCCCACAAGAGAAAAGTCAACAAAAGCAATCCAAAAGTGACCCTTCTCTGCGGCGGCCCACCAGCAAGAAGAAAACCCTCCAGCCGTCCTAGCCTTTGCGGTAATTACCAAATTGGGTTCCAGTGTTCCTTTTCCAAAATTGCCCCTGGATAAGCTCTATTACTTGGACTTCTTTTTGCCAAATTAGCACCGGTTATCATATTTTCGTTCTACTCCCTAAAATAAATACAAAATACTAAATGAGTAGAATCTAATAATTAATCCACATCAGGTCAGGTAATAAGAAAAATTAATAATAAAATAAATGATAAAATTGCAACATATCAAAGAGTGGCACAGAAAGTTGGACAGAAGATCCATTACGTTTCAATGAGTATTACTCCTAATTTAAATTCTTTGTGTGATATTAGTGGGATAAATCCCAAATAAACAAGTGAATCAGTCTGCTAAAGGGTTTGGTTTCCAAATTACAATACTAGTAAGTGGAAAGTAAATTAAGTTGTAAAAAACAAAATGGGGATTACGTTAGTCCATTCCATGACTAGAGTTCAAACAGATCCACAACAGATGTTGTACACGTTTCAAAACGCCCTCATTTGGAAGAAGACTCAACATCTACTGTTTCTCAATCTGGAGAAAGTTTTACCTCAGACACTTAGGTAGCCATACATTCTCAATTTTAAGAAACTTCAACTCAGAGAATTAATAAATGTGCAAGTGGGAGTGGATTCCCAAGCATAGGTTCAGCTACTTAATTCTCCTACACAATTAAACTGGCCTATATGTCTTATTTTAGTGCATGTCAAGCATTTAACAGGTCTCTTGGCAGCCTTTATTATCCATATACTTCGAGAAGCTAATAGTGCAGTTGATGCATTGGCATCTATTGGAGGTAGTCAGCAACAAATTTTTAATTTCCTAATAGATCTTATGTTTTAATAAAATAAGGGCTGATATCCCTCCCCCGTATATCCCCGTATATGGGAGGCTTGTCCCGAAAAAAAAAAAAAAAAAAAGCCTCGAGAATTAATAGGATGATCGGAGGCAGATTCTCTTTTAATACATGGATAAATCAGGTTTCACTTGACTTGAGGTTATAATTCGCTGGCAAGAATGGCTTGGCAAGTCAGTCTGGACTATTGAATGTCGACAAGTTGGACGTAGACATTTCACGAAAAAATATGTAAATCCTGCTGCCACCTTCCTAGCAATTGAAGAAATGCATTCTCTTAAACCAATTAAGTTCAGTTATTCTGCTTAGTGAAAATTCCTCAAATGATTGCTTGTGTCATCCTTTTACTTTGCTTTAATGGCTACGTTTCTGACTTGACTCACTGACTTTTGCATCTAAATGCACCAATATGATAGTCGACAAAATCCCCCATGCTCCTACAGCCCTCTGCATTTGCAACATTTCAGACTTTATTCAGAAGTTAAGAAATAAATAATTTGGTACGAGTAATTGATGTTAATCTGTATGTTATTTGTGTTTCTTTACCTCATTGTCCAATCACTGGGGCGACACGATTTCCAGTGGAGAAGCCAGGATGCATTGATACCTATGGAGGAGTGACAATTCCCTACCCAGTTGGAATTGGTCTAGATTGTGCTCTCAATGAAGCATTCATCATAAGTTGTACTGATGTCTCTGGCGATTCCATCAACAGTTCAAAGCCGTATCTGGGGTGCTTTAACCTGGAAAAGGTCCCCAAGAAATTGTTGAGGTGCTGGAAGTGTCCCTGAGTGATCAAACAGTAACCATAAACTTACCCTTGCTCCAAGTTTGCTGGAGTGATTCATTTGATCCGGCCATTGCAGAAGGTTCCCTTGCTGAAGCTCCCTTCTCTGTTTCGAGAGAATGCAACAAGTGATGTTCCTGGCTGTGGAAATGCTCTCTTCAGACCGCGACTTGGCAGTCCAGAGATCTTGTCTGGTTGGTTGCACCTCAATGTGTGGCACCAACACACACATCAATTCCTTATCATAATCGGTTGCTGTCGCATCAATTCCTGTCAAGCAAGCATTCCCTACTATCTCAGCCAACACAGTTTTCAATTGCACGTAACGCTTTGCAGAGCTTTGCATCCAATACCTCTGCCTATGCCTTCTTGGAGGACCAGAACTGAAGTTGGAGAACCATGTACCCGGATCTCAACCCGACCAGCCAACCCGTTTCTGACCCAATTACCACCCTTATTTCCAATCATTTTTTACCTCGCATACATCATATCATATCGTAAAAAAGTATTACAATAATTATTTTAAATATATTTCAAAAAGTGTTACAGTAATTATTTCAAATAATATTTCAAACAATCTTGTATCCAAATAAGTGTTTAATGCATGTAGTATTCTTATCCGTATACATCTATCTTAGTGGATGTACGCATTTTGTTATTGAAATACATACAAATATTGTCATAGGTTTCTGTCAACAAAGAAAATATTACCGCAAGTATATCGATTTGTCAGAGCTGAATCCTGTTCCATTTTTAATACCATTTACACAGAGTCTTGCCAACTATGATTATAAGCTTTCAAGGAAGAACCCAACAGAAACGGATGAGGGGTCTCGCAAATTGAAACCTGTAATTTTATTACATCTGATGTACAATTTACACTAATGGATTTCAACTTGGTAGATTTCAACTGGTGATGCCGATGATCTGACAAAAACACCATAAAAATAACCTTGAATATAATTGGTAATTAGTGTAGGAAAAGAGATGGTTAAAAGAGTTAAGATCAGAAGAAGACTAAGAGGCCGGCCAAACAAGTTTTGACCACGGAAGTGGATTGTTCCATACTGGTTCCTTAAGTCGTCGATTACATCCAGCAATTGCGGTGGAGCATCCAGGAATACATCCAACAATTGCAGCGAAACATCGAGGAAGTTTCTAGTCAAAAAAATAGCCCACATCCGATCTCAACTGATGTAGGCTTCTCCAAGGTAATTTGACTATTTCCCCTACGATATTTGATTAATTATAACATTTTGGTTCACCTATTTAGGCAGATGCTCTTTGATCAGTTCAATAATATCCCTATGCTAGTGAAAGATAAAACTTTGCTCTACTTCCCAATAATGAGTCCTCTCAAGTTATTCTTTCTGCTACTTCTCATCCTTGCGGTAGTCATAGTTACGTTATGTCTTTTGGGCATAAGGACTCCAAAGCTTCCTGCGGCTGCTGGGGTGACAATTGCAGTGTTTACTGGTTTTATCCTGCTACAGAAGAGACGCAATAAAAAGAAGAAGCAGGGCCATTTTGAACGAAATGGAGGTCTTCTATTGGAGAAACAATTATCTGCTGCAGATGGTGCTATTGAAAAAACAAGAATTTTCATTTCTAGGGAATTGGAGGCGGCCACTGATGGATTCAACGAAAGTCGAATACTTGGTCAAGGTGGCCAAGGTACAGTATATAAAGGGATCCTAGCCGATGGAAGAATTGTGGCAATCAAGAAGTCGAAGGTTGACGAAAGCCTGTTGGAGCAGTTCATCAACGAGCTCGTCATTGTTTCGCAAGTTAATCACAGGAATGTGGTAAAACTTCTGGGTTGTTGCTTGGAGACAGAAGTTCCTCTGCTTGTCTATGAATTTATCCCTAATGGAACCCTATTTAACCTCATTCAAAACGACAATGAGGCTGAATCCTTTCCTTTTACTTGGAGCTTGAGATTAAAAGTAGCCACAGAGGTAGCAGGAGCATTGGCATACCTACACTCGGGGCTTACAATTCCAGTCTTTCACAGGGATATCAAGTCCACCAACATATTGTTGGATGAAAAATACATAGCTAAAGTATCAGACTTTGGAGCTTCATTGTCCATTGCAATTGACAAAACCCACATGACTACTCGAGTCCAAGGGACTTTCGGCTACATCGATCCAGAATATTTCCTGTCGAGCCAAATTTCTGACAAAAGTGACGTTTACAGCTTTGGGGTGGTTCTTCTTGAGCTCCTGACAAGACAAAAGCCCATACCTTCCAGAGAAGAAGGAGAAGATGTCTATTTAGGGTTGGCACAAAGGTTTCTGACATCCATGGAAGAGAATTCTCTTCCAACGATTCTTGATCCTCAAATTATGGATCAAACAAATGAAGGGGAGGTAATTGCTGTTGCTAAACTTGCACAACGATGCATAGATTGGGATGGAAGGAGGAGACCAACTATGAAGGAAGTTTCCATCGAGTTGGAAAACATCAAAATGTGCAGATGGGGGTTAACTATTCAAGAAAATTATCAAAGTCCAAGTTGCACCAACGAAGAAGCTGTTGTGATGAGTGATTTTTACGACGCATGGACTATTGGAAGTGAGAACGTTAAGTCAACTTCAGATGCCTACGCGGTATTGAACAATACAATCTAATTCAGCGCTGGCGGAAAAATGACAGGGCTGGAAAGCGCAACGGATCTTCTGTCCCACACCCTGTTCCACTCTCTGTCCCACTTTTTATTATATTGCTATTTCTCCTTCATAAACATCATGTTTTAGTTCTTTTTTGTTTCCTTAAGATTCAATAACTATTAATTCAGCAATCCTTGCACATGTTAGTGCTATTGAAAGAATGTTACAGCAACATTTATCTGAAAGTAAAGGAAGTGAAGGAAGAATGTTACAGCAACATTTATCTGCGGATGCTATTGAAAGAACACATCTCGTTAGTGCTAAGAAATTGAGCAAGGCTATTGATGGATTCAATGGAAGTCGAATACTCAGTCAAGGTGGTCAAGGTACAGTGTATAAAGGGATGTTAACTGATGGAAAGATTAGCAATCAAAAAGGTTGAAATGTTACTGACAGTCACTTTGAGGGTTTCGTCAATGAGGTGGTAATTCTGTCACAAATCAGTCATAGGAATGTGGTAAAACTCCTAGGTTGTCGTTTGCTGATAGAAGTTCCCCTACTGGTTTATGAATTCATCCCCAAATGAAGCCTTTATAATCTCATACATAATCAGAGTGATGATGATTTCCCCTTCACTTGAGACTAAGAATAGCCACAGAGATTGCAGGGTCACTGGCATATCTGCATTCTGAAATTTCAGCTCCCATTTTACACAGAGGTGTGAAATCAAGCAAGATACATTTTGGATAAATATATATATAGCCAAAGTATCTGAATTGGGAACTTTGAGATCTATCGATGTTGATAAAACTTATTTACCGACACGAGTTACAGGGATTTTTGGGTACCTGGATCCGGAATACTTTCAATCGAGACAAAGTACTGAGAAAAGTGATCTCTTGAGTTTTGGAGTTGTTTCTGTTGAGCTAATAACAAGATAAAAGACAATACCTTCCAAAGAAACAGAAGAAGAGTTTAGGAGTTTGGCAGAAAGTTTTTGAAAAATCCATGAATCCGAATTCTCTGAAAACAATCCTTGATCGTCAACTTGTAGACGAGAGAACGAAGAAGAGGCTATTCTTGTTGCTAAACTTGCCCAAAGATGCTTAAACTCAAGTCAGGAGAGAAGACCAACTATGAAGGAAGTAGCTATTGAGTTGGAAGCCATTAAAATATCCAAAAGGGATTCAACTATCCAAGCAAATTATCATAGTCCAAGTTGCATGGACGAAGGATCTGTACTGACTTCTGATATGCATCATACACTGACAATTGAGAGTGAGAGCATTTCTGGTACAGATGATACATGGACAACTGGAACTGAGACCATTAGGTCAGATTCAAGTGTCAAACCCTTAGATGTCTAGTGCAGTCGAATTCAGAACTCATAATCATTGACTCTGAGCATATAACCTGCTATGGAGTGGCATCTTGGTTAAGCAATTTGGATGAGTAATCTGTCAGCAGTGAAAGAACCATTTGAACCTGGATAAAGCAGGATTTGAGCAAAACCAAAATTTGTAGGCATCATTAGCTAGGTCTTAGAGCTCAATATGCAGCAAAATGATACTATTTGTAAACCGATGAGCTAAAGTACGTACTTTACCATAAGTTGTATAGTAAGATAATACATCATCTTCATTTCAAGTGTTCCTTCAATACTTTATTCAAAAGAAGAAACTTCATTTCGAACAAAGAACAAACCAGAAGAACCATCATCAGGCAGCAGAGCTAGTCTTACTGGACTTTCAGCACCTTCTTCAACAGTTAAATGACCAGTATTGAAGTTTACATCTGTTTTTACAAAACCAGGACAAACACAATTTATACGAAACTTTGGGTGCTTTTTAGCAAGAACCCTAGTATATGCATTCATAGCTGCCTTTGAAACTGTATATGCTGACATAGATGGAGGCCAACCTTTTGCTTTAAGTGAACCCTCCTTAAAATCCTTGAGAAATTCATTCACCACCTCATCCACTCTCTCCTCTGTAAGGTTTCCAGAATCATTTAGTACTCCTTTAGCCCATTCACTGGGTATGTGCTGAAACATGATCAAATGAGTCAAGAGCATATTTCCATTAACCAAAAGACATGAAAAATGAAAGTATGAAACAGAAAGAGATCATCTTTAAAGACACAGCACGTTTGGCCAAGGTACAACATTAGCATTGTCTCAACAACTTAGGCAAGTATGACATTTTAGTTTGTCAGTTCTAGTCAATGCATCTGTATCCTGTTTCCAACTAAGCTTGGTGTAAAACAGCACTCATTTTAGGTCCTAAATTTCATATGCAAGAACACAATCTGAGATTTTAGTACCTTTAACTTTCCCATTGACGAAGAAACATTTACGATCCTTGGTGAATCAGATAAGTAAAGGAGAGGAAGAAATGCTTCAATCATTCTTTTTGCACCATAGTAGTTTGTCTGCAGACATTCTACTGCCAAGTCATATGTCTCAGTCAAGATGCCATTCCAATCTATATGTGATCCATCAGGCTGCATGATTGAAGGTAATCAGCACTTCAACAACTAACTAAAGTGAAGGGCAATTATTCAACTACTTGCTATGTATTTGCACAATTCAACTTATTCAGAAGGGAGGGATTCCTGCAAAGTTACTGTTTTTTTGTTTTCCAGAAGATAGCATTGCCAACACATGGCTAGTGTAAACAGAAAAACTTAGGAGAAGAACACAAGATAACTGTAATGGTGATAAAAACATTACTCTGCAAATAAGGTTGAATGATTATGAACATTACACACATCATCAAACTTATTAGTTAGAAAAATGCATCACAATGTGTAACCATAGGTATGTGCACATATAAGTACATCAAAACACAAAAGAGAAATCGGTTTCACAGTTTGGGTTGTGGCAATTAAAGATGACCTTTGCAGGTCAAAAGGCTTCAAACTTGATCTTTTCCTAGAAGATATTTGGTATGAAGAGCTCTGATTTGCAAATCCTAATTGATTATTGCAAAGTTAGAACTAATGAATTCATCTCTTTTCAAACAAAATGCAACTTCGGCCAAGGAAAATGTTGCTCGCAACTGGACAATTGTAATGCTATTACTATCCAGAGGAAGCAATTACAGACAATATTGGAACCAGAATACTCTGAATTGATAATGAATTCTAAAAACATTTACACTTTCAGCCTTCAGTTTTCAGCAGCAAGTATGAAACAATCATTAACTCCAAAACTAGGGTACCATAACCTTGTTATTATTCTACAGAAGCTCTAACATGCAGCTGTAAACATAAGTAGCTTCCCATGGGTGCTAAGAATCATGACTAAGTATGAATAATCATTGCCTGATGCAGATGAAGTAAATCAACATAAATCAATAGCTGTAAATTTCAAGCATCCATTCCAAGGGCTGAAGTCCTCATTAGCTACAATTTCAACATGCATAGTCTATCATGAACTTAGCATCAAAAAATGCCAATTAGAAGCTAACAGTCAGAAATGACTCACTCCACCAGATCCATATCCAGAAGCTCTTAAAGCATCAACATCTACATCAACTCCACCAATCCCTGCATTATTCACCTGGAACACAAAAGCTTATATATGAGTGTCCTATTGATGTTCTAAGTCACAATTCTCGAACTGTAAAAAAGTGAAAAAGTAGATTTTTAGTGCACAGATCTCATTTCCCAACTTCCTGTAAACCCCACCATTTTCTTGCTTCCCAAGAGGAAGGAACTTTCATACACAAGATCATCCCTAAAACAACAGCAGTCAAAAAGACCATTTTTAGTTTTTAACCTGGGGCAATGCTGAAAGAAGTCAAGTTACAAGACTGCAGGGTTGTTACAAAAAGTTACTAAAACATTAAGGTCCTCAACCATGTAGAAGCTAAGTAGACCTCCAAAAAGAGCAGAAGATTATAACAGAAAATGAAGCCAAAGTATTTCGTGCATCCTGTTTTTGTTCGCTAAGATGCCACTACACCAACTTGACAATGCAATTTCATCTTCTTCCCAATAATATCTGCAATTTTATGTCTTCGAACGTAAAGCAATTCATTACGACGATTGCAAAAAATTCGCTATATAAGAGTTCATATCTGCTGATATACACATGAAATGAACCAATTATACGCTTTCAGTAGCAAAAGATTGTCAGAAATTTGGATGCAGACACTAATTTCAAAACCAAGGCATCCAATCCAAAACCTTTTAGAGAATGACTGGGATTATATAAGTACTTAAGCACCAAAAAAAGGCCTAAATAAGGCCCAAGATTGCAAGAATGATTAATATCAAGCTCTTTGATTCAGATTTTGTTAGGTGATTCACCAAGATACTTTTCTTGTACGAAAGTCTGGATTTTTTCCCTTCATCTAGCAAGCAGAGAAAGCATTTTCAGTCGGAAACTACACAGTTTTCAGAATTGGAGCAACTTAATTATTACCAGAATATCAAGTCTTCCATAATGTATTCTGATGAATTCAGCAAGAGATGCAATACTTGAAGGATCAACCACATCAAGCTGATGAAAAACTATATTGTCAAAGAAATCAAGCCCTTTAAAACTCTCAATAGCTTCAAGTCCCCTCTTCAAATTTCTAGCAGTCAATACCACTGTGATTCCATTAGAAGCTAACTGCCTGCAAATTCCATAGCCAATCCCTTTATTTGCCCCTGTCACAATTGCATATCTGCAAGAAAAAGATTAATAACAAATCAAAAAAGAACCAAAAGTTGGTTCTTGATGAAGAATGAACTTGGAGACAGCCCAATTCTTATACGAATTCATAGGACGTTTACCTTTTTTTTGAAGAACTAATTTCTTCTGCCATGGCTGATAAGTTGGAAGAGTGGGCACTGGCCAGGAGGACTTAGAATATTACCTTTCCCTCAATTTGATGGATAAGGAATACTCACATTTCTTGTTGACTTTTCTTGCAAAAAAAAAAAAAAAATTGCACCTTTAATCAGTACGAGGAGTTGGCGTAAATTTGGGCTGGTGTTTCTGTCACGCTTTTACGAGTAAGTAACAAGCATCTGAAGTCGTGAGTTTTCTATGGCTACAGATATCAGTGAAGCACAAAGGCGTGACAGAAGGTTTACATGGAGTTTGTCCCCGGGTTTATAGCGTGGGGGCTAAGGTGTTGTATGCGTAATTGTTTCGAGGATCCATTTTTTTTTATCGAAAATCAATTTGATTGCATTAACTTGATATCACAAGGTTTGATACAACACTCCTACTTTCTTTGTAATCGTTTTGTACACTCTCTTGGAGCCACATGGAAAAATTTTACTTCTCATTCAGCATTCATAACTAGTTGAACAATCAACTTTGCTAACCTATGTGCGCACTTGTTTCGAGGATCCAAATTGAACCCCTTTGATTGGTAAGCATGCGATCTTCTCTCTCCTATGAGTTCTCTTTCTCTCTCTACGAGAGCTTTTCCCCCCAATAGTGGGAGCCAAAACTTTCCAACTCTGCAAACTTTTCAAACTTTCAAAAACCCAAAAACAGAGTCTCAGACAAGGAGCAAACAATTAGATACTTTGCAACCAATCAAGGCGAATTTGTCCGCATTTCCAAACAAGAACAGTTGTAAGTGCTAATTGTTGTCAGTACAGGAGCTTGCCCAGGTTCCAGGAGCTTCGGACAACTTAAATACAAGCTGGTCGGAGCTAAGAAGATGGAACGTCACAGTACAGAAATTTGCAGCCATAAATGCATGCTTGCTTAAAGCCAGGGTTTCACTTAGGTTTTCTTTCTTAAACTAATTCTCTGCATTAATTACATTTATTGCTCTTCTTTTTTCTTCCTTTTTCTATCTACTTGTTTCTGGTCTCCCAGAAAGGCATTATCTAGTGGAAGTACGCAGATTTGAGTGCTCATCTGTATAAATTTGGTTAGATCTAGTTCATACCTACAGAGAAGTGGGATTTCACCTAAATATCATATTACTACTATGGCGGAAGAGTTGACTGAAATTATGCAAAAGTTTGCCTTAAATAGCCATGAATACAGTGTGACTGACCTAGATGAAGGAGATGCTTGCATAGGCAGGCAGGAATGCCAGACCAGTCTGTTGGGGAGAATCAAGGGAGATAAGATAGCTAATTTTACTGGGGTTAAAAATTTTGTGGCAAATGCTTGGGGTTATCCGAAAGATCTCAAGATGACTGAGCTAGGACCAAACTTCTTCCAGTTCGGAATTAAGGGGGAGGAAACTAGAGAAAGGATAGTCAATGGAGGGCTTTGGATTTTCGATAACCAGATACTTGTGCTGAGTAGGTGGTACGAGGGGATTGAGGATGATCCTAATGCCTTCAGAATAGCACCACTATGGGTTCAAATGTGGAACCTTCCTTTACATTGCATCTCTAAGGAGGTAGGGAAGAAAGTAGGTGCAGTGTTTAAGGAAGTCAGGGAAGTAGTTATTCCGCAAAATGGAGGTAAAGAAGGAAAGCATCTAAAGGCACATGTCATGGTTGACATTTTTCATCCATTGCTTCGAGGAACAACAATCAAAATGAATGGACTAATGAGATGGATTAAATTCAAATATGAAAGGTGTCCTGACTTTTGCTACACATGTGGGATTATAGGCCATAATGAAAAGGCCTGTAAGTCAAAGATAGTAGTAGAAAATGGTCAGCAAGAGAACCAGTATGGTCCATGGTTGAGAGTAAATTCTGGAAAATCTTTACTCCAAAAGGAGAATAACAACTACAAATCTCCTTCCAAAAGGCAATATTGGGGGGTGGAAAATGGGGAACTGGTGAGGAAAGACTCAAAGAGACAGGATGGGGAACATGAAGCCACAGCTCCAAGAGGAAAGGAACATCTGGAAGAAAGGGATAAGGAAATACATAAACCAAAGGAGAAAGTTGACTATATACCAAGGAAGTTGAATAAGGAACTACAGGTACAGATTCTGGTCAGCAAGGAAAAAATGGGAGAAAGTCATACAAGTATTGCCAGTGTGGAGGAAATCATAAATGAGGAAGTCCAGTCAGGAGCTCAACCATTCAGTAGTAACAAGATGGTGGAGCTTTTACAAGAAATGAAAAGATGCAAAAAGCCAGAATTTCAAGGAAATAATGGAGATGATGAGATAATGGTGGACAGGGAGCTGCAAGAACCAAAGCAAAAACCTGGTCTAACCATCCAAGAAGACAGTGGTAACATGACCATGCCAAGTGAGGTACAAGACAAACCTGTGAGTCAAAGCAGCAAATGCACTCAAGTAGAACATCCTCAGAGACAGGAAAGGAAAACAAGGAAAACAGCAAGGATATCAATGGGAAGGGGAAGGAAGGTTTTGCAACAGATTGATGGCAATTGTCTAAGCCAAGTAGGAACGACCAAAAGGATATTGGCATTGGAGGATGAAAATATGACAGACACTGAGACCATCGAACACATTCAGAAAAAAAACAAAGGGGGAGGCCAGGAAATGGAAATAGAACGATCAGAGGAAGGGGTGGGTGCCAGCCTTCACTGGATCCCAAGGGATCCATGAAGGTTATGGTGTGAAATTGCCAAGGTGCGGGGAGCCCCTTGACAGTTCCCCACTTGAAGGAATTCAAGCGACTCCTCTCCCCAGAATTGATGTTTCTATGTGAAACTAAGAATAGGAAACAATATATGGAAAAGATTCAAAGGATTCTAAACTATGAACACAGCTACATAGTGGAATCAATGGAAAGAGCAGGTGGCATGGTCTTATACTGGAGTGCACATACCAAAGTACTGCAGGTGCAACACACGGCCTTCACTTTAGAGGCTCATATAGAGGACCAAAGCAGCAGCAGTGACTGGTGGATGGTTGGGATCTATGCTAGCTGTGATGACTCAATAAGAAGACAGCAATGGTCAGTCATACAAAGAAGGAAACATCTATGGGGTAATAGATGGATAATAGTAGGGGATTTCAATGACATTTGTTCCAACAAGGAGAAATGGGGAGGAAGGATAAGAGAAGAGTGGACTTTCAATGACTTCAGGAACTTTATCAATGAGAATCAGTTGGTTGACATTGGTTACGAAGGACAGCCTTGGACCTGGAGCAATAACTGGGAGGGGGATGGTGAGATTAAACAAAGGCTTCATAGGACACTGAGCAGTGTACAATGGAATCTGAAATTTGAAAAGGCAAAATGCACTCACATTAAGTCTCATGCGTCTGATCACAGTGCTCTACTGTTGGATACTAACCCCATGAAAAGGAACAGGAAAAAAAGATTCTTCTTTGACAAAAGATGGCTTCAAAGGGAAGGAATAACT
>NW_020864208.1:0-30305 GCF_003713205.1 Coffea eugenioides
CCGGGCTTTGATCGAGCCGTACCGTTCCTGAATTCTCTCGCGCCTTCAGATCCGCCTTCATCCTTCGAGAAGAAGCAAAATATAAAGCAATCGTTCCGAAGGACCTAAATTACTACAGGATAAAGAACGAATAGAAAATTTGAATTCCGATGCAAAAAAGAGAGGGGTGCAACAAGAACAATTCCCAAGGGGTCACCCATCCTAATACTGCTCACGCCCAAGCACGCTTAACTTCGGAGTTCTGATGGGATACGGTGCATTAGTGCTGGTATGATCTCACCCACAACGTTCCTTTCACTTTATTCTTTTAAACTACCCCGTCCAGCGAAGCAGTGTGGCTTTTCTAGACCGGAATTCATTTTAAGCGTCAATTGAAGCATTTTCCTCTTATCCTTTTATTTATTTACTTTATATTTTTTTTTGTTATTGATTTGCACCCTGTTTTTTTCCATCTTCCCGCAACTCTAAATTATCATGAAATCAATCCTTCACGCTTGCGGTGATACATTTGCGCCGACAAATTTGAGCGACGATCCGGGCTTTGATCGAGCCGTACCGTTCCTAATTTGTCTCGCGCCTTCAGATCCTCCTTCACGCTTTGACAAGAAGCAAAATATTAAGCAATCGTTCCGAAGGACCTAAATTACTACAGGATAAAGAACGAATAGAAAATTTGAATTTCGAAACAAAAAAGAGGGGGGTGCAACAAGAGGAATTCCCAGGGGGTCACCCATCCTAGTACTACTCTCGCCCAAGCATGCTTAACTTCGGAGTTCTGATGGGATCCGGTGCATTAGTGCTGGTATGATCGTACCCGCCATGTTCCTTTCGCTTTATTCTTTTAAACTACCCCGTCCTGCGAAGCAGTGTGGCTTTTCTAGACCGAAATTCATTTTAAGCGTCAATTCAAGCATTTTCCTATTATCCTTTTATTTATTTGCTTTCATATTTTTTTTTGTTATTGATTTGCCCCCTGTTTTTTTCCATCATCCCGCAACTCTAAATTATCATGAAATCAATCCTTCACACTTGCGCTGATACATTTGCGCCGACAAATTTGAGCGACGATTCGGGCTTTGATCGAGCCGTACCGTTCCTGATTTGTCTCGCGCCTTCAGATCCGCCTTCATGCTTCGAGAAGAAGCAAAATATAAAGCAATCGTTCCGAAGGACCTAAATTACTACAGGATAAAGAACGAATAGAAAATTTGAATTTCGAAACAAAAAAGAGAGGGGTGCAACAAGAGGAATTCCCAGGGGGTCACCCATCCTAGTACTACTCTCGCCCAAGCATGCTTAACTTCGGAGTTCTGATGGGATCCGGTGCATTAGTGCTGGTATGATCGCACCCGCCATGTTCCTTTCGCATTATTCTTTTAAACTACCCCGTCCAGCGAAGCAGTGTGGCTTTTCCAGACCGGAATTCATTTTAAGCGTCAATTGAAGCATTTTCCTCTTATCCTTTTATTTATTTACTTTATATTTTTTTTTGTTATTGATTTGCACCCTGTTTTTTTCCATCTTCCCGCAACTCTAAATTATCATGAAATCAATCCTTCACGCTTGCGGTGATACATTTGCGCCGACAAATTTGAGCGACGATCCGGGCTTTGATCGAGCCGTACCGTTCCTGATTTGTCTCGCGCCTTCAGATCCTCCTTCACGCTTTGACAAGAAGCAAAATATTAAGCAATCGTTCCGAAGGACTAAATTACTACAGGATAAAAGAACGAATAGAAATTTTGAATTTCGAAAACAAAAAAGAGGGGGGTGCAACAAGAAGGATTCCCAGGGGGTCACCCATCTGTACTACTCTGCCCAACGCATGCTTTAAACTTCGGAGTTCTGATGGATCCGTGCATTAGTGCTGGTATGATCGTAAGCCGCCATGTTCTTTCGCTTATTCTTTTAAACTACGCCCGCCAGCGAAGCAGTGTGGCTTTTCTAGACCGGAATCCATTTTTAAGCCGTCCAATTGAAGCATTTCCTCTTAATCCTTTATGTTATTTTATTTATATTTTTTTTGTTATTGATTTGCACCCTGTTTTTTTCCATCATCCCGCAACTCTAAATTATCATGAAATCAATCCTTCACGCTTGCGGTGATACATTTGCGCCGAAAAATTTGAGCGACGATCCGGGCTTTGATCGAGTCGTACCGTTCCTAATTTGTCTCGCGCCTTCAGATCCTCCTTCACGCTTTGACAAGAAGCAAAATATTAAGCAATCGTTCCGAAGGACCTAAATTACTACAGGATAAAGAACGAATAGAAAATTTGAATTTCGAAACAAAAAAAAGAGGGGTGCAACAAGAGGAATTCCCAGGGGTCACCCATCCTAGTACTACTCTCGCCCAAGCATGCTTAACTTCGGAGTTCTGATGGGATCCGGTGCATTAGTGCTGGTATGATCGCACCCGCCATGTTCCTTTCGCTTTATTCATTTAAACTACCCCGTCCTGCGAAGCAGCGTGGCTTTTCTAGACCGAAATTCATTTTAAGCGTCAATTCAAGCATTTTTCTCTTATCCTTTTATTTATTTGCTTTCATATTTTTTTTTGTTATTGATTTGCACCCTGTTTTTTTCCCTCATCGCGCAACAATAAATTGTCATGAAATCAATCCATCACGCTAGCGCCGATACATTTGCGCCGACAAATTTGAGCGATGATCCTGGCTTTGATCGAGCCGTACCGTTCCTGAATTCTCTCGCGCCTTCAGATCCGCCTTCATGCTTCGAGAAGAAGCAAAATATAAAGCAATCGTTCCGAAGGACCTAAATTACTACAGGATAAAGAACGAATAGAAAATTTGAATTTCGAAACAAAAAAGAGAGGGGTGCAACAAGAGGAATTCCCAAGGGGTCACCCATCCTAATACTGCTCACGCCCAAGCACGCTTAACTTCGGAGTTCTGATGGGATACGGTGCATTAGTGCTGGTATGATCGCACCCACAACGTTCCTTTCGCTTTATTCTTTTAAACTACCCCGTCCAGCGAAGCAGTGTGGCTTTTCTAGACCGGAATTCATTTTAAGCGTCAATTGAAGCATTTTCCTCTTATCCATTTATTTATTTACTTTATACTTTTTTTGTTATTGATTTGCACCCTATTTTTTTCCATCATCCCGCAACTCTAAATTATCATGAAATCAATCCTTCACGCTTGCGCTGATACATTTGCGCCGACAAATTTGAGCGACGATCCGGGCTTTGATCGAGCCGTACCGTTCCTGATTTGTCTCGCGCCTTCAGATCCTCCTTCACGCTTCGACAAGAAGCAAAATATTAAGCAATCGTTCCGACGGAGCTAAATTACTACAGGATAAAGAACGAATAGGAAATTTGGATTTCGAAACAAAAAAGAGAGGGGTGCAACACGAGGACTTCCCAGGGGGTCACCAATCCAAATACTACTCTCGCCCAAACACGCTTAATTTCGAAGTTCTGATGGGATCCGGTGCATTAGTGCTGGTATGATCGCACCCGCCATATTTCTTTCGCTTTATTCTTTTAAACTACCCCGTCCAGCGAAGCAGTGTGGCTTTTCTAGACCGGAATTCATTTTAAGCGTCAATTGAAGCATTTTCCTCTTATCCTTTTATTTATTTACTTTATATTTTTTTTGTTATTGATTTGCACCCTATTTTTTTCCATCATCCCGCAACTCTAAATTATCATGAAATCAATCCTTCACGCTTGCGCTGATACATTTGCGCCGACAAATTTGAGCGACGATCCGGGCTTTGATCGAGCCGTACCATTCCTGATTTGTCTCGCGCCTTCAGATCCTCCTTCACGCTTCGACAAGAAGCAAAATATTAAGCAATCGTTCCGACGGAGCTAAATTACTACAGGATAAAGAACGAATAGGAAATTTGGATTTCGAAACAAAAAAGAGAGGGGTGCAACACGAGGACTTCCCAGGGGGTCACCAATCCTAGTACTACTCTCGCCCAACCACGCTTAAATTTCGACAGTTCTGATGGCGAATCCGGTGCATATAGGTGCTGGTAATGATCGGCACGTCCGCCATATTCCTTTCGCTTTATTCTTTTAAACTACCCCGCCCAGCGAAGGCAGTGTGGGCTTTTTCTAGACCGGAATTCATCTTTAACGCGTCCAATTGAAAGCATTTTCCTATTATCCTTTTATTTATTTGCTTTCATATTTTTTTTTGTTATTGATTTGCCCCCGTTTTTTCCATCATCCCGCAACTCTAAATTATCATGAATCAATCCTTCACGCTTGCGGTGATACATTTGCGCCGACAAATTTGAGCGACGATCCGGGCTTTGATCGAGCCGTACCGTTCCTAATTTGTCTCGCGCCTTCAGATCCTCCTTCACGCTTTGACAAGAAGTAAAATATTAAGCAATCGTTCCGAAGGACCTAAATTACTACAGGATAAAGAACGAATAGAAAATTTGAATTTCGAAACAAAAAAAAGAGGGGTGCAACAAGAGGAATTCCCAGGGGTCACCCATCCTAGTACTACTCTCGCCCAAGCATGCTTAACTTCGGAGTTCTGATGGGATCCGGTGCATTAGTGCTGGTATGATCGCACCCGCCATGTTCCTTTCGCTTTATTCTTTTAAACTACCCCGTCCTGCGAAGCAGTGTGGCTTTTCTAGACCGAAATTCATTTTAAGCGTCAATTCAAGCATTTTTCTCTTATCCTTTTATTTATTTGCTTTCATATTTTTTTTTGTTATTGATTTGCACCCTGTTTTTTTCCCTCATCGCGCAACAATAAATTGTCATGAAATCAATCCATCACGCTAGCGCCGATACATTTGCGCCGACAAATTTGAGCGATGATCCGGGCTTTGATCGAGCCGTACCGTTCCTGAATTCTCTCGCGCCTTCAGATCCGCCTTCATGCTTCGAGAAGAAGCAAAATATAAAGCAATCGTTCCGAAGGACCTAAATTACTACAGGATAAAGAACGAATAGAAAATTTGAATTTCGAAACAAAAAAGAGAGGGGTGCAACAAGAGGAATTCCCAAGGGGTCACCCATCCTAATACTGCTCACGCCCAAGCACGCTTAACTTCGGAGTTCTGATGGGATACGGTGCATTAGTGCTGGTATGATCGCACCCACAACGTTCCTTTCGCTTTATTCTTTTAAACTACCCCGTCCAGCGAAGCAGTGTGGCTTTTCTAGACCGGAATTCATTTTAAGCGTCAATTGAAGCATTTTCCTCTTATCCTTTTATTTATTTACTTTATACTTTTTTTGTTATTGATTTGCACCCTATTTTTTTCCATCATCCCGCAACTCTAAATTATCATGAAATCAATCCTTCACGCTTGCGGTGATACATTTGCGCCGACAAATTTGAGCGACGATCCGGGCTTTGATCGAGCCGTACCGTTCCTGATTTGTCTCGCGCCTTCAGATCCTCCTTCACGCTTCGACAAGAAGCAAAATATTAAGCAATCGTTCCGACGGAGCTAAATTACTACAGGATAAAGAACGAATAGGAAATTTGGATTTCGAAACAAAAAAGAGAGGGGTGCAACACGAGGACTTCCCAGGGGGTCACCAATCCAAGTACTACTCTCGCCCAAACACGCTTAATTTCGAAGTTCTGATGGGATCCGGTGCATTAGTGCTGGTATGATCGCACCCGCCATATTTCTTTCGCTTTATTCTTTTAAACTACCCCGTCCAGCGAAGCAGTGTGGCTTTTCTAGACCGGAATTCATTTTAAGCGTCAATTGAAGCATTTTCCTCTTATCCTTTTATTTATTTACTTTATATTTTTTTTTGTTATTGATTTGCACCCTGTTTTTTTCCATCTTCCCGCAACTCTAAATTATCATGAAATCAATCCTTCACGCTTGCGGTGATACATTTGCGCCGACAAATTTGAGCGACGATCCGGGCTTTGATCGAGCCGTACCGTTCCTGATTTGTCTCGCGCCTTCAGATCCTCCTTCACGCTTTGAAAGAAGCAAAATATAAAACAATCGTTCCGAAGGACCTAAATTACTACAGGATAAAGAACGAATAGAAAATTTAAATTTCGAAACAAAAAAGAGTGGGGTGCTACAAGAGGAATTCCCAGGGGGTCACCCGTCCTAATACTGCTCACGCCCAAGCACGCTTAACTTCGGAGTTCTGATGGGATCCGGTGCATTAGTGCTGGTATGATCGCACCCGCCATGTTCCTTTCGCTTTATTCTTTTAAACTACCCCGTCCTGCGAAGCAGTGTGGCTTTTCTAGACCGGAATTCATTTTAAGCGTCAATTGAAGCATTTTCCTCTTATCCTTTTATTTATTTACTTTATATTTTTTTTTGTTATTGATTTGCACCCTGTTTTTTTCCATCTTCCCGCAACTCTAAATTATCATGAAATCAATCCTTCACGCTTGCGGTGATACATTTGCGCCGACAAATTTGAGCGACGATCCGGGCTTTGATCGAGCCGTACCGTTCCTGATTTGTCTCGCGCCTTCAGATCCTCCTTCACGCTTTGACAAGAAGCAAAATATTAAGCAATCGTTCCGAAGGACCTAAATTACTACAGGATAAAGAACGAATAGAAAATTTGAATTTCGAAACAAAAAAGAGGGGGGTGCAACAAGAGGAATTCCCAGGGGGTCACCCATCCTAGTACTACTCTCGCCCAAGCATGCTTAACTTCGGAGTTCTGATGGGATCCGGTGCATTAGTGCTGGTATGATCGCACCCGCCATGTTCCTTTCGCATTATTCTTTTAAACTACCCCGTCCTGCGAAGCAGTGTGGCTTTTCTAGACCGAAATTCATTTTAAGCGTCAATTCAAGCATTTTCCTATTATCCTTTTATTTATTTGCTTTCATATTTTTTTTTTGTTATTGATTTGCCCCCCGTTTTTTTCCATCATCCCGCAACTCTAAATTATCATGAAATCAATCCTTCACGCTTGCGCTGATACATTTGCGCCGACAAATTTGAGCGACGATCCGGGCTTTGATCGAGCCGTGCCGTTCCTGATTTGTCTCGCGCCTTCAGATCCGCCTTCATGCTTCGAGAAGAAGCAAAATATAAAGCAATCGTTCCGAAGGACCTAAATTACTACAGGATAAAGAACGAATAGAAAATTTGAATTTCGAAACAAAAAAGAGAGGGGAGCAACAAGAGGAATTCCCAGGGGGTCACCCATCCTAGTACTACTCTCGCCCAAGCATGCATTTAACTTCGGAGTTCTGATGCGGATCCCGGTTGCATTAGTGCTGGTATTGACTCGCACCCCGCCCATGTTCCTCTTTCGCAGTATTCGTTTATTTAACTACCCCGTCCCAGCGAAAGCAGTGTGGGCTTGTTCTATAGACCAGAATTCATTGTTAAGCGTCAACATGAAGCATTTTCCTCTTATGCTTTTCATTTTATCTTACTTTTCATATTTTTTTTTGTTACTTGATTTGCACCCTGTTTTTTTCCATCTTCCCGCCCAACTCTAAATTATCCATGAAATCAATCCTTACACGCTTTGCTGTGATACATTTGCGCCGCACAAATCTTGAGCGACGCATCCGCGGCTTTGATCGAGCCGTACCGCTTCCTATCATTTGCTCTCGCCCCTTCAGATCCTCCTTCACGCTTCGACAAGAAGCAAAATATTAAGCAATCGTTCCGACGGAGCTAAATTACTACAGGATAAAGAACGAATAGGAAATTTGGATTTCGAAACAAAAAAGAGAGGTGTGCAACACGAGGACTTCCCAGGGGGTCACCAATCCTAGTACTACTCTCGCCCAAGCATGCTTAACTTCGGAGTTCTGATGGGATCCGGTGCATTAGTGCTGGTATGATCGCACCCGCCATGTTCCTTTCGCTTTATTCTTTTAAACTACCCCGTCCTGCGAAGCAGTGTGGCTTTTCTAGACCGAAATTCATTTTAAGTGTCAATTGAAGCATTTTCCTATTATCCTTTTATTTATTTGCTTTCATATTTTTTTTGTTATTGATTTGCCCCCTATTTTTTTCCATCATCCCGCAACTCTAAATTATCATGAAATCAATCCTTCACGCTTGCGCTGATACATTTGCGCCGACAAATTTGAGCGACGATCCGGGCTTTGATCGAGCCGTACCGTTCCTGACTTGTCTCGCGCCTTCAGATCCTCCTTCACGCTTCGACAAGAAGCAAAATATTAAGCAATCGTTCCGACGGAGCTAAATTACTACAGGATAAAGAACGAATAGGAAATTTGGATTTCGAAACAAAAAAGAGAGGGGTGCAACACGAGGACTTCCCAGGGGGTCACCAATCCAAGTACTACTCTCGCCCAAACACGCTTAATTTCGAAGTTCTGATGGGATCTGGTGCATTAGTGCTGGTATGATCGCACCCGCCATATTCCTTTCGCTTTATTCTTTTAAACTACCCCGTCCTGCGAAGCAGTGTGGCTTTTCTAGACCGAAATTCATTTTAAGCGTCAATTCAAGCATTTTCCTATTATCCTTTTATTTATTTGCTTTCATATTTTTTTTTGTTATTGATTTGCCCCCTGTTTTTTTCCATCATCCCGCAACTCTAAATTATCATGAAATCAATCCTTCACGCTTGCGCTGATACATTTGCGCCGACAAATTTGAGCGACGATCCGGGCTTTGATCGAGCCGTACCGTTCCTGATTTGTCTCGCGCCTTCAGATCCGCCTTCATGCTTCGAGCAGAAGCAAAATATAAAGCAATCGTTCCGAAGGACCTAAATTACTACAGGATAAAGAACGAATAGAAAATTTGAATTTCGAAACAAAAAAGAGAGGGGTGCAACAAGAGGAATTCCCAGGGGGTCACCCATCCTAGTACTACTCTCGCCCAAGCATGCTTAACTTCGGAGTTCTGATGGGATCCGGTGCATTAGTGCTGGTATGATCGCACCCGCCATGTTCCTTTCGCTTTATTCTTTTAAACTACCCCGTCCTGCGAAGCAGTGTGGCTTTTCTAGACCGAAATTCATTTTAAGTGTCAATTGAAGCATTTTCCTATTATCCTTTTATTTATTTGCTTTCATATTTTTTTTTGTTATTGATTTGCCCCCTATTTTTTTCCATCATCCCGCAACTCTAAATTATCATGAAATCAATCCTTCACGCTTGCGCTGATACATTTGCGCCGACAAATTTGAGCGACGATCCGGGCTTTGATCGAGCCGTACCGTTCCTGATTTGTCTCACGCCTTCAGATCCTCCTTCACGCTTCGACAAGAAGCAAAATATTAAGCAATCGTTCCGACGGAGCTAAATTACTACAGGATAAAGAACGAATAGGAAATTTGGATTTCGAAACAAAAAAGAGAGGGGTGCAACACGAGGACTTCCCAGGGGGTCACCAATCCAAGTACTACTCTCGCCCAAACACGCTTAATTTCGAAGTTCTGATGGGATCCGGTGCATTAGTGCTGGTATGATCGCACCCGCCATATTCCTTTCGCTTTATTCTTTTAAACTACCCCGTCCTGCGAAGCAGTGTGGCTTTTCTAGACCGAAATTCATTTTAAGCGTCAATTCAAGCATTTTCCTATTATCCTTTTATTTATTTGCTTTCATATTTTTTTTTGTTATTGATTTGCCCCCTGTTTTTTTCCATCATCCCGCAACTCTAAATTATCATGAAATCAATCCTTCACGCTTGCGCTGATACATTTGCGCCGACAAATTTGAGCGACGATCCGGGCTTTGATCGAGCCGTACCGTTCCTGATTTGTCTCGCGCCTTCAGATCCTCCTTCACGCTTCGACACGAAGCAAAATATTAAGCAATCGTTCCGACGGAGCTAAATTACTACAGGATAAAGAACGAATAGGAAATTTGAATTTCGAAACAAAAAAGAGAGGGGTGCATCACGAGGACTTCCCAGGGGGTCACCCATCCTAATACTGCTTACGCCCAAGCACGCTTAACTTCGGAGTTCTGATGGGATACGGTGCATTAGTGCTGGTATGATCGCACCCATAACGTTCCTTTCGCTTTATTCTTTTAAACTACCCCGTCCAGCGAATCAGTGTGGCTTTTCTGGACCGGAATTCATTTTAAGCGTCAATTGAAGCATTTTCCTCTTATCCTTTTATTTATTTACTTTATATTTTTTTTGTTATTGATTTGCACCCTGTTTTTTTCCATCATCCCGCAACTCTAAATTATCATGAAATCAATCCTTCACGCTTGCGGTGATACATTTGCGTCGACAAATTTGATCGAGCCGTACCGTTCCTGATTTGTCTCGCGCCTTCAGATCCTCCTTCACGCTTCGACAAGAAGCAAAATATTAAGCAATCGTTCCGACGGAGCTAAATTACTACAGGATAAAGAACGAATAGGAAATTTGGATTTCGAAACAAAAAAAAGAGGGGTGCAACAAGAAGAATTCCCAGGGGGTCACCCATCCTAGTACTACTCTCGCCCAAGCATGCTTAACTTCGGAGTTCTGATGGGATCCGGTGCATTAGTGCTGGTATGATCGTACCCGCCATGTTCCTTTCACTTTATTCTTTTAAACTACCCCGTCCTGCGAAGCAGTGTGGCTTTTCTAGACCGAAATTCATTTTAAGCGTCAATTCAAGCATTTTTCTCTTACCCTTTTGTTTATTTGCTTTCATATTTTTTTTTGTTATTGATTTGCACCCTGTTTTTTTCCCTCATCGCGCAACAATAAATTGTCATCAAATCAATCCATCACGCTAGCGCTGATACATTTGCGCCGACAAATTTGAGCGATGATCCGGGCTTTGATCGAGCCGTACCGTTCCTGAATTCTCTCGCGCCTTCAGATCCGCCTTCATCCTTCGAGAAGAAGCAAAATATAAAGCAATCGTTCCGAAGGACCTAAATTACTACAGGATAAAGAACGAATAGAAAATTTGAATTTCGAAGCAAAAAAGAGAGGGGTGCAACAAGAACAATTCCCAAGGGGTCACCCATCCTAATACTGCTCACGCCCAAGCACGCTTAACTTCGGAGTTCTGATGGGATACGGTGCATTAGTGCTGGTATGATCTCACCCACAACGTTCCTTTCACTTTATTCTTTTAAACTACCCCGTCCAGCGAAGCAGTGTGGCTTTTCTAGACCGGAATTCATTTTAAGCGTCAATTGAAGCATTTTCCTCTTATCCTTTTATTTATTTACTTTATATTTTTTTTTGTTATTGATTTGCACCCTGTTTTTTTCCATCTTCCCGCAACTCTAAATTATCATGAAATCAATCCTTCACGCTTGCGGTGATACATTTGCGCCGACAAATTTGAGCGACGATCCGGGCTTTGATCGAGCCGTACCGTTCCTAATTTGTCTCGCGCCTTCAGATCCTCCTTCACGCTTTGACAAGAAGCAAAATATTAAGCAATCGTTCCGAAGGACCTAAATTACTACAGGATAAAGAACGAATAGAAAATTTGAATTTCGAAACAAAAAAAAGAGGGGTGCAACAAGAGGAATTCCCAGGGGTCACCCATCCTAGTACTACTCTCGCCCAAGCATGCTTAACTTCGGAGTTCTGATGGGATCCGTGCATTAGTGCTGGTATGATCGCACCCGCCATGTTCCTTTCGCTTTATTCTTTTAAACTACCCCGTCCTGCGAAGCAGTGTGGCTTTTCTAGACCGAAATTCATTTTAAGCGTCAATTCAAGCATTTTCCTATTATCCTTTTATTTATTTGCTTTCATATTTTTTTTTGTTATTGATTTGCCCCCTGTTTTTTTCCATCATCCCGCAACTCTAAATTATCATGAAATCAATCCTTCACACTTGCGCTGATACATTTGCGCCGATAAATTTGAGCGACGATTCGGGCTTTGATCGAGCCGTACCGTTCCTGATTTGTCTCGCGCCTTCAGATCCGCCTTCATGCTTCGAGAAGAAGCAAAATATAAAGCAATCGTTCCGAAGGACCTAAATTACTACAGGATAAAGAACGAATAGAAATTTTGAATTTCGAAACAAAAAAGAGAGGGGTGCAACAAGAGGAATTCCCAGGGGGTCACCCATCCTAGTACTACTCTCGCCCAAGCATGCTTAACTTCGGAGTTCTGATGGGATCCGGTGCATTAGTGCTGCTATGATCGCACCCGCCATGTTCCTTTCGCATTATTCTTTTAAACTACCCCGTCCAGCGAAGCAGTGTGGCTTTTCTAGACCAGAATTCATTTTAAGCGTCAATTGAAGCATTTTCCTCTTATGCTTTTATTTATTTACTTTATATTTTTTTTTGTTATTGATTTGCACCCTGTTTTTTTCCATCTTCCCGCAACTCTAAATTATCATGAAATCAATCCTTCACGCTTGCGGTGATACATTTGCGCCGACAAATTTGAGCGACGATCCGGGCTTTGATCGAGCCGTACCGTTCCTAATTTGTCTCGCGCCTTCAGATCCTCCTTCACGCTTTGACAAGAAGCAAAATATTAAGCAATCGTTCCGAAGGACCTAAATTACTACAGGATAAAGAACGAATAGAAAATTTGAATTTCGAAACAAAAAAGAGGGGGGTGCAACAAGAGGAATTCCCAGGGGGTCACCCATCCTAGTACTACTCTCGCCCAAGCATGCTTAACTTCGGAGTTCTGATGGGATCCGGTGCATTAGTGCTGGTATGATCGTACCCGCCATGTTCATTTCGCTTTATTCTTTTAAACTACCCCGTCCTGCGAAGCAGTGTGGCTTTTCTAGACCGAAATTCATTTTAAGCGTCAATTCAAGCATTTTCCTATTATCCTTTTATTTATTTGCTTTCATATTTTTTTTTGTTATTGATTTGCCCCCTGTTTTTTTCCATCATCCCGCAACTCTAAATTATCATGAAATCAATCCTTCACGCTTGCGCTGATACATTTGCGCCGACAAATTTGAGCGACGATTCGGGCTTTGATCGAGCCGTACCGTTCCTGATTTGTCTCGCGCCTTCAGATCCGCTTTCATGCTTCGAGAAGAAGCAAAATATAAAGCAATTGTTCCGAAGGACCTAAATTACTACAGGATAAAGAACGAATAGAAAATTTGAATTTCGAAACAAAAAAGAGAGGGGTGCAACAAGAGGAATTCCCAGGGGGTCACCCATCCTAGTACTACTCTCGCCCAAGCATGCTTAACTTCGGAGTTCTGATGGGATCCGGTGCATTAGTGCTGGTATGATCGCACCCGCCATGTTCCTTTCGCATTATTTTTTAAACTACCCCGTCCTGCGAAGCAGTGTGGCTTTTCTAGACCGAAATTCATTTTAAGCGTCAATTCAAGCATTTTCCTATTATCCTTTTATTTATTTGCTTTCATATATATTTTTTTTTATTGATTTGCCCCCCGTTTTTTTCCATCATCCCGCAACTCTAAATTATCATGAAATCAATCCTTCACGCTTGCGCTGATACATTTGCGCCGACAAATTTGAGCGACGATCCGGGCTTTGATCGAGCCGTGCCGTTCCTGATTTGTCTCGCGCCTTCAGATCCGCCTTCATGCTTCGAGAAGAAGCAAAATATAAAGCAATCGTTCCGAAGGACCTAAATTACTACAGGATAAAGAACGAATAGAAAATTTGAATTTCGAAACAAAAAAAAGAGGGGTGCAACAAGAGGAATTCCCAGGGGTCACCCATCCTAGTACTACTCTCGCCCAAGCATGCTTAACTTCGGAGTTCTGATGGGATCCGGTGCATTAGTGCTGGTATGATCGCACCCGCCATGTTCCTTTCGCTTTATTCATTTAAACTACCCCGTCCTGCGAAGCAGCGTGGCTTTTCTAGACCGAAATTCATTTTAAGCGTCAATTCAAGCATTTTTCTCTTATCCTTTTATTTATTTGCTTTCATATTTTTTTTTGTTATTGATTTGCACCCTGTTTTTTTCCCTCATCGCGCAACAATAAATTGTCATGAAATCAATCCATCACGCTAGCGCCGATACATTTGCGCCGACAAATTTGAGCGATGATCCGGGCTTTGATCGAGCCGTACCGTTCCTGAATTCTCTCGCGCCTTCAGATCCGCCTTCATGCTTCGAGAAGAAGCAAAATATAAAGCAATCGTTCCGAAGGACCTAAATTACTACAGGATAAAGAACGAATAGAAAATTTGAATTTCGAAACAAAAAAGAGAGGGGTGCAACAAGAGGAATTCCCAAGGGGTCACCCATCCTAATACTGCTCACGCCCAAGCACGCTTAACTTCGGAGTTCTGATGGGATACGGTGCATTAGTGCTGGTATGATCGCACCCACAACGTTCCTTTCGCTTTATTCTTTTAAACTACCCCGTCCAGCGAAGCAGTGTGGCTTTTCTAGACCGGAATTCATTTTAAGCGTCAATTGAAGCATTTTCCTCTTATCCATTTATTTATTTACTTTATACTTTTTTTGTTATTGATTTGCACCCTATTTTTTTCCATCATCCCGCAACTCTAAATTATCATGAAATCAATCCTTCACGCTTGCGCTGATACATTTGCGCCGACAAATTTGAGCGACGATCCGGGCTTTGATCGAGCCGTACCGTTCCTGATTTGTCTCGCGCCTTCAGATCCTCCTTCACGCTTCGACAAGAAGCAAAATATTAAGCAATCGTTCCGACGGAGCTAAATTACTACAGGATAAAGAACGAATAGGAAATTTGGATTTCGAAACAAAAAAGAGAGGGGTGCAACACGAGGACTTCCCAGGGGGTCACCAATCCAAGTACTACTCTCGCCCAAACACGCTTAATTTCGAAGTTCTGATGGGATCCGGTGCATTAGTGCTGGTATGATCGCACCCGCCATATTTCTTTCGCTTTATTCTTTTAAACTACCCCGTCCAGCGAAGCAGTGTGCTTTTCTAAGACGCGGAAATTCATTTTAAGCGTCAATTGAAGCATTTTTCGCCTCTTATCCTGTTTATTTTTACTTTATTTTTTTTTTGTTATTGATTTGCAGGCGCCTGTTTTGTTCCATCAATAGCCCCGGCAACTCTAAATTATCATGAAATGCAATCCTTCACAGGCTTGCGGCTGATTACATTGCGCGCGACTAAAATTTTTTTGGAGCGACGATCCGGGCTTTGATCGAGCCGTACCGTTCCTGATTTGTCTCGCGCCTTCAGATCCTCTCTTGCACGCTTCGACAAGAAACAAAATATTACAATCGTTCCGACGGAGCTAAATTACTACAGGATAAAGAAGCGGATAGGAAATTTGGATTTCGAAAGCAAAAAAGAGAGGGGTGCAGCACGAGGACTTCCGGCAGGCGGGTCACCAATTCCCAGTAGCTATCTCGGCCCCCAAAACACGCTAATTTCGAAGTTTCTGATGGGATCTCGGTGCATTGTGCTGGTATGATCGGCAACCCGCCATAATTCCTTTCGCTTTATTCTTTTAAACCAGCCGGCCCCGTTCCTGCGAAGCAGTTGGCTTTTGCTAAGACGGCGATTCATTTTAAGCGTCAATTCAGAGCATTTTCCTATTATCCTTTTATTTATTTGCTTTCATATTTTTTTTTGTTATTGATTTGCCCCCTGTTTTTTTCCATCATCCCGCAACTCAAAATTATCATGAAATCAATCCTTCACGCTTGCGCTGATACATTTGCGCCGACAAATTTGAGCGACGATTCGGGCTTTGATCGAGCCGTACCGTTCCTGATTTGTCTCGCGCCTTCAGATCCGCTTTCATGCTTCGAGAAGAAGCAAAATATAAAGCAATTGTTCCGAAGGACCTAAATTACTACAGGATAAAGAACGAATAGAAAATTTGAATTTCGAAACAAAAAAGAGAGGGGTGCAACAAGAGGAATTCCCAGGGGGTCACCCATCCTAGTACTACTCTCGCCCAAGCATGCTTAACTTCGGAGTTCTGATGGGATCCGGTGCATTAGTGCTGGTATGATCGCACCCGCCATGTTTCTTTCGCTTTATTCTTTTAAACTACCCCGTCCTGCGAAGCAGTGTGGCTTTTCTAGACCGAAATTCATTTTAAGTGTCAATTGAAGCATTTTCCTATTATCCTTTTATTTATTTGCTTTCATATTTTTTTTTGTTATTGATTTGCCCCCTATTTTTTTCCATCATCCCGCAACTCTAAATTATCATGAAATCAATCCTTCACGCTTGCGCTGATACATTTGCGCCGACAAATTTGAGCGACGATCCGGGCTTTGATCGAGCCGTACCGTTCCTGATTTGTCTCACGCCTTCAGATCCTCCTTCACGCTTCGACAAGAAGCAAAATATTAAGCTCGTTCCGACGGAGCTAAATTCTAACAGGATAAAGAACGAATAGGAATTTGGATTTCGAAACAAAAAGAGAGGGGTGGCAACACGAGGACTTCCCAGGGGGTCACCAATCCAAATACTACTCTCGCCCAAACACGCTTAATTTCGAAGTTCTGATGGGATCCGGTGCATTAGTGCTGGTATGATCGCACCCGCCATATTTCTTTCGCTTTATTCTTTTAAACTACCCCGTCCAGCGAAGCAGTGTGGCTTTTCTAGACCGGAATTCATTTTAAGCGTCAATTGAAGCATTTTCCTCTTATCCTTTTATTTATTTACTTTATATTTTTTTTGTTATTGATTTGCCCCCTATTTTTTTCCATCATCCCGCAACTCTAAATTATCATGAAATCAATCCTTCACGCTTGCGCTGATACATTTGCGCCGACAAATTTGAGCGACGATCCGGGCTTTGATCGAGCCGTACCGTTCCTGATTTGTCTCGCGCCTTCAGATCCTCCTTCACGCTTCGACACGAAGCAAAATATTAAGCAATCGTTCCGACGGAGCTAAATTACTACAGGATAAAGAACGAATAGGAAATTTGGATTTCGAAACAAAAAAGAGAGGGGTGCATCACGAGGACTTCCCAGGGGGTCACCCATCCTAATACTGCTTACGCCCAAGCACGCTTAACTTCGGAGTTCTGATGGGATACGGTGCATTAGTGCTGGTATGATCGCACCCATAACGTTCCTTTCGCTTTATTCTTTTAAACTACCCCGTCCAGCGAAGCAGTGTGGCTTTTCTGGACCGGAATTCATTTTAAGCGTCAATTGAAGCATTTTCCTCTTATCCTTTTATTTATTTACTTTATATTTTTTTTGTTATTGATTTGCACCCTGTTTTTTTCCATCATCCCGCAACTCTAAATTATCATGAAATCAATCCTTCACGCTTGCGGTGATACATTTGCGTCGACAAATTTGATCGAGCCGTACCGTTCCTGATTTGTCTCGCGCCTTCAGATCCTCCTTCACGCTTCGACAAGAAGCAAAATATTAAGCAATCGTTCCGACGGAGCTAAATTACTACAGGATAAAGAACGAATAGGAAATTTGGATTTCGAAACAAAAAAAAGAGGGGTGCAACAAGAAGAATTCCCAGGGGGTCACCCATCCTAGTACTACTCTCGCCCAAGCATGCTTAACTTCGGAGTTCTGATGGGATCCGGTGCATTAGTGCTGGTATGATCGTACCCGCCATGTTCCTTTCACTTTATTCTTTTAAACTACCCCGTCCTGCGAAGCAGTGTGGCTTTTCTAGACCGAAATTCATTTTAAGCGTCAATTCAAGCATTTTTCTCTTACCCTTTTGTTTATTTGCTTTCATATTTTTTTTTGTTATTGATTTGCACCCTGTTTTTTTCCCTCATCGCGCAACAATAAATTGTCATCAAATCAATCCATCACGCTAGCGCTGATACATTTGCGCCGACAAATTTGAGCGATGATCCGGGCTTTGATCGAGCCGTACCGTTCCTGAATTCTCTCGCGCCTTCAGATCCGCCTTCATCCTTCGAGAAGAAGCAAAATATAAAGCAATCGTTCCGAAGGACCTAAATTACTACAGGATAAAGAACGAATAGAAAATTTGAATTCCGAAGCAAAAAAGAGAGGGGTGCAACAAGAACAATTCCCAAGGGATCACCCATCCTAATACTGCTCACGCCCAAGCACGCTTAACTTCGGAGTTCTGATGGGATACGGTGCATTAGTGCTGGTATGATCTCACCCACAACGTTCCTTTCACTTTATTCTTTTAAACTACCCCGTCCAGCGAAGCAGTGTGGCTTTTCTAGACCGGAATTCATTTTAAGCGTCAATTGAAGCATTTTCCTCTTATCCTTTTATTTATTTACTTTATATTTTTTTTTGTTATTGATTTGCACCCTGTTTTTTTCCATCTTCCCGCAACTCTAAATTATCATGAAATCAATCCTTCACGCTTGCGCTGATACATTTGCGCCGACAAATTTGAGCGACGATCCGGGCTTTGATCGAGCCGTACCGTTCCTGATTTGTCTCGCGCCTTCAGATCCTCCTTCACGCTTCGACAAGAAGCAAAATATTAAGCAATCGTTCCGACGGAGCTAAATTACTACAGGATAAAGAAAGAATAGGAAATTTGGATTTCGAAACAAAAAAGAGAGGGGTGCAACACGAGGACTTCCCAGGGGGTCACCAATCCAAGTACTACTCTCGCCCAAACACGCTTAATTTCGAAGTTCTGATGGGATCCGGTGCATTAGTGCTGGTATGATCGCACCCGCCATATTCCTTTCGCTTTATTCTTTTAAACTACCCCGTCCTGCGAAGCAGTGTGGCTTTTCTAGACCGAAATTCATTTTAAGCGTCAATTCAAGCATTTTCCTATTATCCTTTTATTTATTTGCTTTCATATTTTTTTTTGTTATTGATTTGCCCCCTGTTTTTTTCCATCATCCCGCAACTCTAAATTATCATGAAATCAATCCTTCACGCTTGCGCTGATACATTTGCGCCGACAAATTTGAGCGACGATCCGGGCTTTGATCGAGCCGTACCGTTCCTGATTTGTCTCGCGCCTTCAGATCCGCCTTCATGCTTCGAGCAGAAGCAAAATATAAAGCAATCGTTCCGAAGGACCTAAATTACTACAGGATAAAGAACGAATAGAAAATTTGAATTTCGAAACAAAAAAGAGAGGGGTGCAACAAGAGGAATTCCCAGGGGGTCACCCATCCTAGTACTACTCTTACTCGTCGCCCAAGCAATGGCTTAACTTCGGAGTTCTGATTGGGGATCCGCGTGCATTAGTGCTCGGTATTGAAATCCACCCGCCATGTTCCTTCGCTTTTATTCTTTTAAATTACCCCGTCCAGCGAAGCAGTGTGGCTTTTCTATACCGGAATTCATTTTAAGCGTCAATTGAAGCATTTTCCTCTTATCCTTTTATTTATTTACTTTATATTTTTTTTGTTATTGATTTGCACCCTATTTTTTTCCATCATCCCGCAACTCTAAATTATCATGAAATCAATCCTTCACGCTTGCGCTGATACATTTGCGCCGACAAATTTGAGCGACGATCCGGGCTTTGATCGAGCCGTACCATTCCTGATTTGTCTCGCGCCTTCAGATCCTCCTTCACGCTTCGACAAGAAGCAAAATATTAAGCAATCGTTCCGACGGAGCTAAATTACTACAGGATAAAGAACGAATAGGAAATTTGGATTTCGAAACAAAAAAGAGAGGGGTGCAACACGAGGACTTCCCAGGGGGTCACCAATCCAAGTACTACTCTCGCCCAAACACGCTTAATTTCGAAGTTCTGATGGGATCCGGTGCATTAGTGCTGGTATGATCGCACCCGCCATATTCCTTTCGCTTTATTCTTTTAAACTACCCCGCCCAGCGAAGCAGTGTGGCTTTTCTAGACCGGAATTCATTTTAAGCGTCAAGTTCAAGCATTTGCCTATTCCTTTATTTAAATTTGCTTTCATATTTTTTGTTATTGATTTGCCCCCTGTTTTATTTCCATCATCCCGCAACTCTAAATTTCATGAAATCAATCCTTCACGCTCTGGCGCCTGATACATTTGCGCCGGTGACAAATTTGAGCCGACCGATCCGGCTTCTGATCCAGAAGCCCGTACCGATGCGCTGATTCTGTCTCGCGCCTTCAGAATCCTCCCTTCACGCTTCGACACGAAAGGCCAAAAAATGCAAGCAAATCGTATCCGACGAAGCAATTACTACACGGATAAAGAACAATAGGAAATGTGGAATTTCGAAAACAAAAAAGAGAGGGGATGCATCACGAGGACTTTCCAGGGGACCCATCCTAATACTGCTTACGCCCAAGCACGCTTAACTTCGGAGTTCTGATGGGATACGGTGCATTAGTGCTGGTATGATCGCACCCATCACGTTCCTTTCGCTTTATTCTTTTAAACTACCCCGTCCAGCGAAGCAGTGTGGCTTTTCTGGACCGGAATTCATTTTAAGCGTCAATTGAAGCATTTTCCTCTTATCCTTTTATTTATTTACTTTATATTTTTTTTGTTATTGATTTGCACCCTGTTTTTTTCCATCATCCCGCAACTCTAAATTATCATGAAATCAATCCTTCACGCTTGCGGTGATACATTTGCGCCGACAAATTTGACGACGATGCCGGGCTTTTTGATCGAGCCGTACGTTCCTGAAATTTGTCTCGACGCTTCAGATCCTCGCTTCACGCTTCGACAGAAGCAAAAATATTAAGCAATCGTTCCGACGGAGCAAATTAATACAGGATAAAGAACGAATACGAAATTTGGATTTCGAACAAAAAAAAAGAGGGGTGCAACAAGAGGAATTCCCAGGGGTCACCCATCCTAGTACTACTCTCGCCCAAGCATGCTTAACTTCGGAGTTCTGATGGGATCCGGTGCATTAGTGCTGGTATGATCGCACCCGCCATGTTCCTTTCGCTTTATTCTTTTAAACTACCCCGTCCTGCGAAGCAGTGTGGCTTTTCTAGACCGAAATTCATTTTAAGTGTCAATTGAAGCATTTTCCTATTATCCTTTTATTTATTTGCTTTCATATTTTTTTTTGTTATTGATTTGCCCCCTATTTTTTTCCATCATCCCGCAACTCTAAATTATCATGAAATCAATCCTTCACGCTTGCGCTGATACATTTGCGCCGACAAATTTGAGCGACGATCCGGGCTTTGATCGAGCCGTACCGTTCCTGATTTGTCTCGCGCCTTCAGATCCTCCTTCACGCTTCGACAAGAAACAAAATATTAAGCAATCGTTCCGACGGAGCTAAATTACTACAGGATAAAGAACGAATAGGAAATTTGGATTTCGAAACAAAAAAGAGAGGGGTGCAACACGAGGACTTCCCAGGGGGTCACCAATCCAAGTACTACTCTCGCCCAAACACGCTTAATTTCGAAGTTCTGATGGGATCCGGTGCATTAGTGCTGGTATGATCGCACCCGCCATATTCCTTTCGCTTTATTCTTTTAAACTACCCCGTCCTGCGAAGCAGTGTGGCTTTTCTAGACCGAAATTCATTTTAAGCGTCAATTCAAGCATTTTCCTATTATCCTTTTATTTATTTGCTTTCATATTTTTTTTTGTTATTGATTTGCCCCCTGTTTTTTTCCATCATCCCGCAACTCTAAATTGTCATGAAATCAATCCTTCACGCTTGCGCTGATACATTTGCGCCGACAAATTTGAGCGACGATCCGGGCTTTGATCGAGCCGTACCGTTCCTGATTTGTCTCGCGCCTTCAGATCCTCCTTCACGCTTCGACACGAAGCAAAATATTAAGCAATCGTTCCGACGGAGCTAAATTACTACAGGATAAAGAACGAATAGGAAATTTGAATTTCGAAACAAAAAAGAGAGGGGTGCATCACGAGGACTTCCCAGGGGGTCACCCATCCTAATACTGCTTACGCCCAAGCACGCTTAACTTCGGAGTTCTGATGGGATACGGTGCATTAGTGCTGGTATGATCGCACCCATAACGTTCCTTTCGCTTTATTCTTTTAAACTACCCCGTCCAGCGAAGCAGTGTGGCTTTTCTGGACCGGAATTCATTTTAAGCGTCAATTGAAGCATTTTCCTCTTATCCTTTTATTTATTTACTTTATATTTTTTTTGTTATTGATTTGCACCCTGTTTTTTTCCATCATCCCGCAACTCTAAATTATCATGAAATCAATCCTTCACGCTTGCGGTGATACATTTGCGTCGACAAATTTGATCGAGCCGTACCGTTCCTGATTTGTCTCGCGCCTTCAGATCCTCCTTCACGCTTCGACAAGAAGCAAAATATTAAGCAATCGTTCCGACGGAGCTAAATTACTACAGGATAAAGAACGAATAGGAAATTTGGATTTCGAAACAAAAAAAAGAGGGGTGCAACAAGAAGAATTCCCAGGGGGTCACCCATCCTAGTACTACTCTCGCCCAAGCATGCTTAACTTCGGAGTTCTGATGGGATCCGGTGCATTAGTGCTGGTATGATCGTACCCGCCATGTTCCTTTCACTTTATTCTTTTAAACTACCCCGTCCTGCGAAGCAGTGTGGCTTTTCTAGACCGAAATTCATTTTAAGCGTCAATTCAAGCATTTTTCTCTTACCCTTTTGTTTATTTGCTTTCATATTTTTTTTTGTTATTGATTTGCACCCTGTTTTTTTCCCTCATCGCGCAACAATAAATTGTCATCAAATCAATCCATCACGCTAGCGCTGATACATTTGCGCCGACAAATTTGAGCGATGATCCGGGCTTTGATCGAGCCGTACCGTTCCTGAATTCTCTCGCGCCTTCAGATCCGCCTTCATCCTTCGAGAAGAAGCAAAATATAAAGCAATCGTTCCGAAGGACCTAAATTACTACAGGATAAAGAACGAATAGAAAATTTGAATTTCGAAGCAAAAAAGAGAGGGGTGCAACAAGAACAATTCCCAAGGGGTCACCCATCCTAATACTGCTCACGCCCAAGCACGCTTAACTTCGGAGTTCTGATGGGATACGGTGCATTAGTGCTGGTATGATCTCACCCACAACGTTCCTTTCACTTTATTCTTTTAAACTACCCCGTCCAGCGAAGCAGTGTGGCTTTTCTAGACCGGAATTCATTTTAAGCGTCAATTGAAGCATTTTCCTCTTATCCTTTTATTTATTTACTTTATATTTTTTTTTGTTATTGATTTGCACCCTGTTTTTTTCCATCTTCCCGCAACTCTAAATTATCATGAAATCAATCCTTCACGCTTGCGGTGATACATTTGCGCCGACAAATTTGAGCGACGATCCGGGCTTTGATCGAGCCGTACCGTTCCTGATTTGTCTCGCGCCTTCAGATCCGCCTTCATGCTTCGAGAAGAAGCAAAATATAAGGCAATCGTTCCGAAGGACCTAAATTACTACAGGATAAAGAACGAATAGAAAATTTGAATTTCGAAACAAAAAAGAGAGGGGTGCAACAAGAGGAATTCCCAGGGGGTCACCCATCCTAGTACTACTCTCGCCCAAGCATGCTTAACTTCGGAGTTCTGATGGGATCCGGTGCATTAGTGCTGGTATGATCGCACCCGCCATGTTCTTTCGCTTTATTCTTTTAAACTACCCCGTCCTGCGAAGCAGTGTGGCTTTTCTAGACCGAAATTCATTTTAAGTGTCAATTGAAGCATTTTCCTATTATCCTTTTATTTATTTGCTTTCATATTTTTTTTTGTTATTGATTTGCCCCCTATTTTTTTCCATCATCCCGCAACTCTAAATTATCATGAAATCAATCCTTCACGCTTGCGCTGATACATTTGCGCCGACAAATTTGAGCGACGATCCGGGCTTTGATCGAGCCGTACCGTTCCTGATTTGTCTCGCGCCTTCAGATCCGCCTTCATGCTTCGAGAAGAAGCAAAATATAAGGCAATCGTTCCGAAGGACCTAAATTACTACAGGATAAAGAACGAATAGAAATTTTGAATTTCGAAACAAAAAAGAGAGGGGTGCAACAAGAGGAATTCCCAGGGGGTCACCCATCCTAGTACTACTCTCGCCCAAGCATGCTTAACTTCGGAGTTCTGATGGGATCCGGTGCATTAGTGCTGGTATGATCGCACCCGCCATGTTCCTTTCGCATTATTCTTTTAAACTACCCCGTCCAGCGAAGCAGTGTGGCTTTTCTAGACCAGAATTCATTTTAAGCGTCAATTGAAGCATTTTCCTCTTATGCTTTTATTTATTTACTTTCATATTTTTTTTTGTTATTGATTTGCACCCTGTTTTTTTCCATCATCCCGCAACTCTAAATTATCATGAAATCAATCCTTCACGCTTGCGGTGATACATTTGCGCCGACAAATTTGAGCGACGATCCGGGCTTTGATCGAGCCGTACCGTTCCTAATTTGTCTCGCGCCTTCAGATCCTCCTTCACGCTTTGACAAGAAGCAAAATATTAAGCAATCGTTCCGAAGGACCTAAATTACTACAGGATAAAGAACGAATAGAAAATTTGAATTTCGAAACAAAAAAGAGGGGGGTGCAACAAGAGGAATTCCCAGGGGGTCACCCATCCTAGTACTACTCTCGCCCAAGCATGCTTAACTTCGGAGTTCTGATGGGATCCGGTGCATTAGTGCTGGTATGATCGTACCCGCCATGTTCCTTTCGCTTTATTCTTTTAAACTACCCCGTCCTGCGAAGCAGTGTGGCTTTTCTAGACCGAAATTCATTTTAAGCGTCAATTCAAGCATTTTCCTATTATCCTTTTATTTATTTGCTTTCATATTTTTTTTTGTTATTGATTTGCCCCCCGTTTTTTTCCATCATCCCGCAACTCTAAATTATCATGAAATCAATCCTTCACACTTGCGCTGATACATTTGCGCCGACAAATTTGAGCGACGATTCGGGCTTTGATCGAGCCGTACCGTTCCTGATTTGTCTCGCGCCTTCAGATCCGCCTTCATGCTTCGAGAAGAAGCAAAATATAAAGCAATCGTTCCGAAGGACCTAAATTACTACAGGATAAAGAACGAATAGAAAATTTGAATTTCGAAACAAAAAAAGAGAGGGGTGCAACAAGAGGAAATTCCCAGGGGTCACCCATCCTAGTACTACTCTCGCCCAAGCATGCTTAACTTCGGAGTTCTGATGGGATCCGGTGCATTAGTGCTGGTATGATCGCACCCGCCATGTTCCTTTCGCTTTATTCTTTTAAACTACCCCGTCCTGCGAAGCAGTGTGGCTTTTCTAGACCGAAATTCATTTTAAGCGTCAATTCAAGCATTTTTCTCTTATCCTTTTATTTATTTGCTTTCATATTTTTTTTTGTTATTGATTTGCACCCTTTTTTTTCCCTCATCGCGCAACATAAATTGTCATGAAATCAATCCATCACGCTAGCGCCTGATACATTTGCGCCGACAAATTTGAGCGATGATCCGGGCTTTGATCGAGCCGTACCGTTCCTGAATTCTCTCGCGCCTTCAGATCCGCCTTCATGCTTCGAGAAGAAGCAAAATATAAAGCAATCGTTCCGAAGGACCCAAATTACTACAGGATAAAGAACGAATAGAAAATTTGAATTTCGAAACAAAAAAGAGAGGGGTGCAACAAGAGGAATTCCCAAGGGGTCACCCATCCTAATACTGCTCACGCCCAAGCACGCTTAACTTCGGAGTTCTGATGGGATACGGTGCATTAGTGCTGGTATGATCGCACCCACAACGTTCCTTTCGCTTTATTCTTTTAAACTACCCCGTCCAGCGAAGCAGTGTGGCTTTTCTAGACCGGAATTCATTTTAAGCGTCAATTGAAGCATTTTCCTCTTATCCTTTTATTTATTTACTTTATACTTTTTTTGTTATTGATTTGCACCCTATTTTTTTCCATCATCCCGCAACTCTAAATTATCATGAATCAATCCTCACGCTTGCGCTGATACATTTGCGCCGACAAATTTGAGCGACGATCCGGGCTTTGATCGAGCCGTACCGTTCCTGATTTGTCTCGCGCCTTCAGATCCGCCTTCACGCTTCGACAAGAAGCAAAATATTAAGCAATCGTTCCGACGGAGCTAAATTACTACAGGATAAAGAACGAATAGGAAATTTGGATTTCGAAACAAAAAAGAGAGGGGTGCAACACGAGGACTTCCCAGGGGGTCACCCAATCAAGTACTACTCTCGCCCAAACACGCTTAATTTCGAAGTTCTGATGGATCCGGTGCATTAGTGCTGGTATGATCGCACCCGCATATTCCTTTCGCTTTATCTTTTAAAACTACCCGTCCTGCGAAGCAGTGTGGCTTTTCTAGACCGAAATTCATTTTAAGCGTCAATTCAAGCATTTTCCTATTATCCTTTTATTTATTTGCTTTCATATTTTTTTTTGTTATTGATTTGCCCCCTGTTTTTTTCCATCATCCCGCAACTCTAAATTATCATGAAATCAATCCTTCACGCTTGCGCTGATACATTTGCGCCGACAAATTTGAGCGACGATCCGGGCTTTGATCGAGCCGTACCGTTCCTGATTTGTCTCGCGCCTTCAGATCCTCCTTCACGCTTCGACACGAAGCAAAATATTAAGCAATCGTTCCGACGGAGCTAAATTACTACAGGATAAAGAACGAATAGGAAATTTGGATTTCGAAACAAAAAAGAGAGGGGTGCATCACGAGGACTTCCCAGGGGGTCACCCATCCTAATACTGCTTACGCCCAAGCACGCTTAACTTCGGAGTTCTGATGGGATACGGTGCATTAGTGCTGGTATGATCGCACCCATAACGTTCCTTTCGCTTTATTCTTTTAAACTACCCCGTCCAGCGAAGCAGTGTGGCTTTTCTGGACCGGAATTCATTTTAAGCGTCAATTGAAGCATTTTCCTCTTATCCTTTTATTTATTTACTTTATATTTTTTTTGTTATTGATTTGCACCCTGTTTTTTTCCATCATCCCGCAACTCTAAATTATCATGAAATCAATCCTTCACGCTTGCGGTGATACATTTGCGTCGACAAATTTGATCGAGCCGTACCGTTCCTGATTTGTCTCGCGCCTTCAGATCCTCCTTCACGCTTCGACAAGAAGCAAAATATTAAGCAATCGTTCCGACGGAGCTAAATTACTACAGGATAAAGAACGAATAGGAAATTTGGATTTCGAAACAAAAAAAAGAGGGGTGCAACAAGAAGAATTCCCAGGGGGTCACCCATCCTAGTACTACTCTCGCCCAAGCATGCTTAACTTCGGAGTTCTGATGGGATCCGGTGCATTAGTGCTGGTATGATCGTACCCGCCATGTTCCTTTCACTTTATTCTTTTAAACTACCCCGTCCTGCGAAGCAGTGTGGCTTTTCTAGACCGAAATTCATTTTAAGCGTCAATTCAAGCATTTTTCTCTTACCCTTTTGTTTATTTGCTTTCATATTTTTTTTTGTTATTGATTTGCACCCTGTTTTTTTCCCTCATCGCGCAACAATAAATTGTCATCAAATCAATCCATCACGCTAGCGCTGATACATTTGCGCCGACAAATTTGAGCGATGATCCGGGCTTTGATCGAGCCGTACCGTTCCTGAATTCTCTCGCGCCTTCAGATCCGCCTTCATCCTTCGAGAAGAAGCAAAATATAAAGCAATCGTTCCGAAGGACCTAAATTACTACAGGATAAAGAACGAATAGAAAATTTGAATTTCGAAGCAAAAAAGAGAGGGGTGCAACAAGAACAATTCCCAAGGGGTCACCCATCCTAATACTGCTCACGCCCAAGCACGCTTAACTTCGGAGTTCTGATGGGATACGGTGCATTAGTGCTGGTATGATCTCACCCACAACGTTCCTTTCACTTTATTCTTTTAAACTACCCCGTCCAGCGAAGCAGTGTGGCTTTTCTAGACCGGAATTCATTTTAAGCGTCAATTGAAGCATTTTCCTCTTATCCTTTTATTTATTTACTTTATATTTTTTTTTGTTATTGATTTGCACCCTGTTTTTTTCCATCTTCCCGCAACTCTAAATTATCATGAAATCAATCCTTCACGCTTGCGGTGATACATTTGCGCCGACAAATTTGAGCGACGATCCGGGCTTTGATCGAGCCGTACCGTTCCTGATTTGTCTCGCGCCTTCAGATCCTCCTTCACGCTTTGACAAGAAGCAAAATATTAAGCAATCGTTCCGAAGGACCTAAATTACTACAGGATAAAGAACGAATAGAAAATTTGAATTTCGAAACAAAAAAAAGAGGGGTGCAACAAGAGGAATTCCCAGGGGGTCACCCATCCTAGTACTACTCTCGCCCAAGCATGCTTAACTTCGGAGTTCTGATGGGATCCGGTGCATTAGTGCTGGTATGATCGTACCCGCCATGTTCCTTTCGCTTTATTCTTTTAAACTACCCCGTCCTGCGAAGCAGTGTGGCTTTTCTAGACCGAAATTCATTTTAAGCGTCAATTCAAGCATTTTCCTATTATCCTTTTATTTATTTGCTTTCATATTTTTTTTTGTTATTGATTTGCCCCCTGTTTTTTTCCATCATCCCGCAACTCTAAATTATCATGAAATCAATCCTTCACACTTGCGCTGATACATTTGCGCCGACAAATTTGAGCGACGATTCGGGCTTTGATCGAGCCGTACCGTTCCTGATTTGTCTCGCGCCTTCAGATCCGCCTTCATGCTTCGAGAAGAAGCAAAATATAAAGCAATCGTTCCGAAGGACCTAAATTACTACAGGATAAAGAACGAATAGAAATTTTGAATTTCGAAACAAAAAAGAGAGGGGTGCAACAAGAGGAATTCCCAGGGGGTCACCCATCCTAGTACTACTCTCGCCCAAGCATGCTTAACTTCGGAGTTCTGATGGGATCCGGTGCATTAGTGCTGCTATGATCGCACCCGCCATGTTCCTTTCGCATTATTCTTTTAAACTACCCCGTCCAGCGAAGCAGTGTGGCTTTTCTAGACCAGAATTCATTTTAAGCGTCAATTGAAGCATTTTCCTCTTATGCTTTTATTTATTTACTTTATATTTTTTTTTGTTATTGATTTGCACCCTGTTTTTTTCCATCTTCCCGCAACTCTAAATTATCATGAAATCAATCCTTCACGCTTGCGGTGATACATTTGCGCCGACAAATTTGAGCGACGATCCGGGCTTTGATCGAGCCGTACCGTTCCTAATTTGTCTCGCGCCTTCAGATCCTCCTTCACGCTTTGACAAGAAGCAAAATTTTAAGCAATCGTTCCGAAGGACCTAAATTACTACAGGATAAAGAACGAATAGAAAATTTGAATTTCGAAACAAAAAAGAGGGGGGTGCAACAAGAGGAATTCCCAGGGGGTCACCCATCCTAGTACTACTCTCGCCCAAGCATGCTTAACTTCGGAGTTCTGATGGGATCCGGTGCATTAGTGCTGGTATGATCGTACCCGCCATGTTCATTTCGCTTTATTCTTTTAAACTACCCCGTCCTGCGAAGCAGTGTGGCTTTTCTAGACCGAAATTCATTTTAAGCGTCAATTCAAGCATTTTCCTATTATCCTTTTATTTATTTGCTTTCATATTTTTTTTTGTTATTGATTTGCCCCCTGTTTTTTTCCATCATCCCGCAACTCTAAATTATCATGAAATCAATCCTTCACACTTGCGCTGATACATTTGCGCCGACAAATTTGAGCGACGATTCGGGCTTTGATCGAGCCGTACCGTTCCTGATTTGTCTCGCGCCTTCAGATCCGCCTTCAAGCTTCGAGAAGAAGCAAAATATAAAGCAATCGTTCCGAAGGACCTAAATTACTACAGGATAAAGAACGAATAGAAATTTTGAATTTCGAAACAAAAAAAAGAGGGGTGCAACAAGAGGAATTCCCAGGGGTCACCCATCCTAGTACTACTCTCGCCCAAGCATGCTTAACTTCGGAGTTCTGATGGGATCCGGTGCATTAGTGCTGGTATGATCGCACCCGCCATGTTCCTTTCGCTTTATTCTTTTAAACTACCCCGTCCTGCGAAGCAGCGTGGCTTTTCTAGACCGAAATTCATTTTAAGCGTCAATTCAAGCATTTTTCTCTTATCCTTTTATTTATTTGCTTTCATATTTTTTTTTGTTATTGATTTGCACCCTGTTTTTTTCCCTCATCGCGCAACAATAAATTGTCATGAAATCAATCCATCACGCTAGCGCCGATACATTTGCGCCGACAAATTTGAGCGATGATCCGGGCTTTGATCGAGCCGTACCGTTCCTGAATTCTCTCGCGCCTTCAGATCTGCCTTCATGCTTCGAGAAGAAGCAAAATATAAAGCAATCGTTCCGAAGGACCTAAATTACTACAGGATAAAGAACGAATAGAAAATTTGAATTTCGAAACAAAAAAGAGAGGGGTGCAACAAGAGGAATTCCCAAGGGGTCACCCATCCTAATACTGCTCACGCCCAAGCACGCTTAACTTCGGAGTTCTGATGGGATACGGTGCATTAGTGCTGGTATGATCGCACCCACAACGTCCAGCGAAGCAGTGTGGCTTTTCTAGACCAGAATTCATTTTAAGCGTCAAT
>NW_020864209.1:0-23630 GCF_003713205.1 Coffea eugenioides
GCATGAGTGCGTGACCTGCCAAAATGGTTAGCAAAGAAAAGGAGATTCCTCACGTCACACAAGCTCACGTGTATGTGCTCATCCCTCGTGTATCTCTCGAATTTTCACTCTAATGGTCTTACCAAAATTCCTTACCTGTCGGGTCAGGTAGTTGAGAAATGTTGCTCAAGTCCAATAATTGTCACCAACTTTTTCCACAAGAGTAAGCAAGAGTGTAGGACACAAACGTCGGTAAAAATTGAAGTGGAATGGATGGATTTTGGAAGGCGACTAGCGGCGGACAGAAATGGAAATAACGCCAATGTGATCAAAAAGGAAGAAACCCCTAGCTTCCTAAAAGGTAGGAGTGGGTTTCTAGAATGTAGGAGAGTATTCCAAAAAAGTAGGAGAGAATGTATGAGAGTGTTCCTAAAATATAGGAGAGAATGTAGGAGAGTTTCCTAAAGTGGATGAGAGAATATAGGAAAGGACCTAAAAATGGATGAGAGAATTTAGGAGAGTTTCCTAAAAATGGATGAGAGAATTTAGGAAAGTTTCCAAAAAATGGATGAGAGAGTTTAGGAAAATTTCCTAAAAATGGACGAGAGAATTTAGGAAAGTTTCCTAAAAATGGATGAGAGACTTTAGGAAAGTTTCCAAAAAAATGGATGAGAGAGTTTAGGAAAGTTTCCTAAAAGGGTAGGAGAGAGAGTGTCCAAGTGAGTACAAAGAGTTATCCAAGTGCTTTACTTAGTTTCTTAATTGATTTTGGAAACAAGTTAGTTTTTGGAAACCTTTTGAAAATCCTTTTCCTCTTGAACAACTTTTGATAACCTTCTTGAAACAACTTTTGGTAATCTTCTTGAAACAACTTTTGGTAACTTCCAAATTCTACTCCAAGAAAGATTACACAAATCAGATTTGGTTCCCTATCCAAACAATTCGGTTGCCCCTTTCTTTCCTTTCCTTTTTTTTTTCTCTTGCCAACCGATTCCTCTTTTCTTTCTTTTTTTTCGTTTTTGTTTTCTGTTTTTTTTTCTTGACTACAACTATCAACCACGACACAAAACAAGAAAGTCCACAAATAATAACAACCAAGAACTCCAAGATCTTTCAAGAACTTTCAAGGAAGTTGTCAGGAACTTCAGAAATTTCAAGATTGTGGTCAAGAATTCAAGAAGCTCAAGATTATTGTAAGTTCTCTTCAAGATTCACAAAATTCCAACAAGTTTTGCCAAAATCCAGATTTGAAAACCAAGTAAACAAATTGGATAACAGAAACAACAAGGCTGGACAGATTTGTATTCGGATGAACAGTAATTATGAACAGTGTCGGTGAACAGTATGGTAAACAGTGAACAGTACGATGAACAGTATTTTAAGAACGATGAACAGTATTTCAAAATACACAAAAAGTCCTGATTTACCCGAACTAAGAACCTACAGGGAAAACCCTTGATTCTATGGTTGCTTGCAATTACCGAGGGTATGAATGAGTAGTAAAGCTATTAGAAAGGAATAAATACCAAATAAAAGAAATTTTAAGAAAAATGTGAGGAATTTTACAATTCCATTGGTTACAATTAGGGTTTCGATTAAAATATAAGAGATTTAAGAAAACAGGTTAGTCACAAGTAAATTAGGGTTTTTTTTCTTTTGATTAGAATTTAAGGTTTCTAATCTTTAAAACAAAATAATGTCTTAAAATAAAAAATAAAATATAGAAACCGTAATATCCTAAAAGTCGGGGTATCACAATCTCCCCTCCTTAAAAGAATTTCGTCCTCGAAATTCATTTATTTATTCGTAAATAATTATAAGCAAAAGAAAATAGCTATAAGGTTCAATAAAAGCATTGTCAAATCATAAAACGAAAATTAATAAAACACATTGAAAATAACGCACTTTCTTTGTATATATCATAGTAATTCACACATCCTACGGGACAGTAACCCTAGGTATTGCTCGGGCAATATACTTAATCAAAACTTGATGAAGTACAACCAAGTACGTACGCGTGAATAATCAGGGTCCCCAAATCTCACTGATATTTTCAATATATCCTAAGTCCCGACTATTCGCATCCCCCATGTCTTGCCTTTCGCCATCCAAACTTATCCTAATAGTACTCGAGATATCGATTTATCATAAAGGTATCACTCTTTGGTACTCGGGTACAAGAATCCAAAAATATGATCATTTTCCACCCGAGTTGGCTACGCTCAAGAGAAAATCAACCACTTTTGAGATTCCTACCCAACATACATATCTAAGGTCCCCAACAATAGACATTTGTTTCACACTTAACAAGCCAATCCCCACAGTCCGAGAACCGTCTCCCGGCACGAGCTCGATAGAAGCTCTGATACCATCTGTGACTGCCCCACCTCCTCCTAAGGCGTACCAAAGGGTTCGGCGGGTCGTCTGCCCAACTCTCGCCAGGACTCACTCACTCGTATCTCACGCATACATCCATATACAATAAATAACATCACAATTCAAACTTATAATGGGTACTGTCGGGTACTAGCGTGAGTACAATTTCAAAATTCAAAACAACTAGACTACGCTAGTCTGCACACGTCTCACGCCTTGCTCGTACCCCCTGTAAGGAAAACAAATGACGTGGAATGAGCTAAAAGCCCAGTGAGGTTCCAAATAACAAATTGACCATTTTTAAAAGTATGAATATCAACGTAGCAAATTAATGAGCATCAAAAGTTCATAAAAGTGAACAATAATACTTCAAGTAGCAAATCTCAAAGTGAGCGAGTGTAAAAGTTTTTCAGAAGAAACAATAATCTAATAAGCAATAATCATTCCAAAGTATAAGGATACGGATGGCTCTCAGGAGCCAAATTCCCATTGCATCACCAGAGCTTGATCAAGTAATAGTTGACACTCCGTCAACCTTCAAGTAAGTAACCAATCCAGTAGAGCACAACTTAAACTACTCTCCGTCCACCATCCAAACCCCCTACTGGGCCCAAAATCCTCATTAAACACTGGTGGTAATACTCGAGTATACTGATTAGTCGAGGAGATAACACTCCACTCGATAACACTAGATACCCATGGTTCGTTATCTAATCGACCAAGCCCTTGCCGGCTCGACTCGATTAACTAGCCAATGGGGTTTGGGGTCCCCAAAAAGTCGATGAGGTAACACTCCAATCGACTGAATTAAAATAAAAGTATGGAGACGGGAATGAGAGGCACCTCCCACTCGGATTGAGTGTGGTACATACTGCCGCTCCACACTTACAAATCGAGTACAAGTACATCAAATCAATTGCAACAATAAACAAGTATATATCATATTAGGGCAAGTGCGATAAAGTACACTCTTGCCCGATCAACAAATTACATATCATTAAAATACATTGGTCAAGAATTAAAAATAAGTGTCCAATTCAATCAGGTATTTGGAAGCACTCACCAAAAGTCTAGTGCCTCTCAAAATCACGTTCAGGTCCAACTCCTTAGTTGGAGTTCAAATCTGCGATAAAATATCATTTACGAATGTGAAACTCTCTAGAGTTCGAAAATAGGAGTTTCGTTACAAGAAAATTAAGTAAATGCAACTCGTTATGTTGTATTCAAGATACCTATCAAATTTCGAAAAATTCATGCTCGCTCGTTTAGTTTCGGTTAGGAAGCGGTTAAAACTTTAGAACTCCCATTGGAGTCGAAAGAATGAGGAAAACATATTTCAAGTAGTCGATATTTCCATTTTCTCAAGGGTACAAGTTCGGCCAAGTTCTAACTTATATACCTCGATAAAAGAAGTCTAACTTTTATGAACTTGAAGGGCATTTGATTATTGATGTGATTAGAAGACTAAAGACATGATTTTTATGAAGTTCTATGGACTTGAAGTTGGGTTACCTTGGCTGAAATTGAGGGTTTCATTTGTTCATGTAACTAGTTGTTTGATTCGTAAGTAATACTTGTTAATTGATGGATCTCTTGTACAAGGGGAGAAGTATGGTTAAATTTTAGATGATTCATGACTAATCTTTCTATTTTGGTTGATGATTGATTGATGAAATTTAGGGCTTCATTGATACGAGTGATTGAATGGTTAGTTTGCAAGTTCGAATTGGAGCAGATACCTTGGAACAGTTTCGGGAAAATAGTCATAACTTGGTGTAGGAAGGTCGGAATTGAGTTTTGTTTGTTGCGTTGGAAACTATATTCATGGGGATAGAAACCGTGAAAATTTCAGACCTTGGTTCTATTTGTGTGAATTATGGTAAATTTCCAAAGTTTGCTGATTTTCGAGACTGTTCTACTTTAATTTTATAGCTGCTGGACTGTATAGCTAAAATTTGACTTGGTTGTGATCCGAAGCTCTTAAAGTGACCTTCTAAACATATGTAGATCATTGAATGTAGTTTTTTGTGTCAAAATTTGGTGAAGTTTGGACCAATGTAACCCCTGTTTCAAATTTTGTCAAGAATGTTGCCAGTGTGAAGGGTTTGGGTAAGTTTCTTTAACAGTTTAATTCTGCCCTGTTTTGTGACTAAAACTGAGCTGCGAATTGCTCCATGTTGTAGATCGAAACAGCTTTTGTCCAAAACATAAAAGTGGCAGACAATTGAGTTATCTTTCTACCTGAAAATTTTCAGATCAATTGGATCATTGTAGCCTGAGTTACGACCAGAATCCTAGTGTCCGCGCAAAGCCTTATTTCAGATCATGATTTTACGGAAGCCTCTGACCATGACTGTTCGACCCTGAAAACGTGAGAACTTGAGACGGCCCCACCTCTTCCTGGGCGTACCCTAGGGTTTAGCGAACCGCCTGCCCAACTCTTGCCAGGACTCACTCACTTGCATCAATGAAAATAAGGTGCATCCTCAATAATAAACGAAATAACGGTTCCCAAGTTTGGAACATACGAATACATTCATTTCTATCTCAACCATTCATACAGTCCCAAATACACCAAAAGATTTAAGTTCTCAGTACATTCAACCCTAATCGAGCGACTAGTGCGAGTACAATTACAAAATTTAAAACAACTAGACTACGCTAGTCTGTACACGTCTCACGCCTCGCTCGTACCCCTGTAAGGAAAACAAATGGCGTGGAATGAGCTAAAAGCCCAATGAGGTTCCAAATAGCAAGTTAACCCTTATTTAAAAGTGCAAGTATCACGTAGCAAAGTAATGAGCATGAACAGTTCATAAAAGTGAGCAATAAAACTTCAAGTAGCAAATCTCAAAGTGAGCGATTATAAAAGTTTTTCAAAAGAAACAATAATCCAATAAACAATAATCACTCCAAAGTATAAGGATACGGATGGCTCTCAGGAGTCAAATTCCCATTGCATCACCAGAGCTTGATCAAGTAATAGTTGACACTCTGTCAACCTTCAAGTAAGTAACCAATCCAGTAGAACACCACTTACACTACTCTCCGTCCACCATTCAAACCCCCCACTGGGCCCAAAATCCTTAATAAACATGAGTGGTAATACTCGAGTATACCGATTAGTCGAGGAGATATCACTCCACTCGACATTACTAACTACCCATGGTTCGTTATCTAATCGACCAAGCCCTTGCCGGCTCGATTCGATTAACTAGCCAATGGGGTTTGGGCTCCCCAAAAAGTCGATGAGGTAACACTCCAATCGACTAAATTAAAATAAAAGTATGGAGACGGGAATGAGAGGCACCTCCCACTCGGATAGAGTGTGGTACATACTGCCGCTCCACACTTACAAATCAAGTACAAGTATATCAAGTTAATTGCAACAATAAACAAGTAGATATCATATTAGGGCAAGTGCGATAAAGTACACCCTTGCCCGATCAACAAATCTCGTATCATGTATTTTCATGGATCAAGTATTAAAACAAGTGTCCAGTTCAACCAGATATTTGGAAGCACTCACCAAAAGATGCGGTGCCTTTACAAGTTACGTTCGGGTATTACTTCGTGTGTGTGGAGTCCAAATCTACGATAAAACATTGTTTAAGAGCTTTTGAAAGCAACTAAGGTTCGAAACTTAAACGTTTCGTTTAACAAGAATCACATAATTGAAACTTATTTGTAGAATATTTGTAAACTCATGCTCGCTCTTAAAACTTTCAAACTTGGAAACAACTATACTTTGAAATACCATTTGGGTCGATGAAATGGCGAAAAAGTATTTCTATTAGTCATAAATTTTATTTTTTCCAAGGGTACAAGGTTGGCCAAGTTCTAACTTATATACCTCGATAAAAGAAGGTGCAAATATCCTAGATGGTTCAAGTGGTAATCGCTCTTAACCCTTACTCAAGTTACAAATATTTTACCTAGCCCTCGAGTATAAATTTGGGCAGCACGCCCTTTGTATTTACCTATTTTCCAGCCATTTACGGCTTCATTATTTTTCTCAATCAAACCCAAAGTTACACACAATACAAACTCATTTGAATAGCCGCTCCATAGGCTCAAGGTAATACAAGTACAAAATCAAGCTAAGAACATGTGCGGAAATGAAGTTTAAGTTAGGAAACAAAAGGCAGATTTGACGTTGTTTTACGTAACGGATACAACCGAGGCTATGCTTATTGGATTGAGGTGAAATTTATACTGTTTCGAAGGTAAGACAAAGGCCTACAACTTTGATGAAGATCACTTAGTCCACATTCCAGTGTAACCCAGTCAAATTCCCAATTCACAGAACCAAACTTCTACTAATAGACCAGTTAACCGCACTACCTTCAAATGGCCATATCTCAAGGTACCAAAGGCCGTTCAAGATGTTCTTGGAGGCGTTGGAAAACTAAGACATAGTACTAAAACTTTCATGTTTTGGCTAAAAGCTAGTTCAGTATGTATCTAGGTGAACAAATGCAACTAACTTAGTGTACTGTCAAAACTGTCCGCTGATTTTACTCCTAGGGCAGTCAGGGTATTTTCATATTTTCACAGGCTACGTTGCTCTAATTGAGTTGAAATTTTGTAGGAAATCATATAATGGCATTCTATACAACTTTCATGTTTTGTGCTAAGCCTAGTTCGGCTTTTATCATGATGAAATAGAACCGGACAGAACTGAAGCTAAGATTTCCAGAAATCTGGAATTTTGCTATATTCAAGCTATACTTCTCATTTTTATCTTGAAACTACCACTACTGTCTCCTTTACAAGATTATATACCATATATACACATCATACAACACCTAACCCACAAGAAACCCTAACTCAAAAGTCATCCATCTAATCATCAAAATCACTTGGAACAAGCATCACAAGCACAATACTAACATTAATACCCAACTTAATCATGATTAATGGAGAAAGAAAGGTTGATCAGCCATTATACCTCACGAAAAGAGCTTGCTAGGATGATCTTTCACCTCTCCTTGAAATTTTTGGTTCCTTAGCTTCCCAAGCTTCCAAACTAGGGATTAATCGGTTTAATTTTCCTTGGTTGCACTCAAAAGGTTAGATTCAAGGTAGAAGATTGAAACTCTCTTCACTCTTTTGCTCCTTCTTGCTCTCAGCCAAAAATAGAAAGAAATGAGGGAAAATGGGCTGAAATGGAAGATAAGAAGGTGAGATAAAAGGTTGGTCAAGAAACCATAGATGGTTGACACTTGTCATCACCAAAGCCATCGAAGTTTTGCTTTCTTTTTCCTTGCATTTTGGCCACAATTTCGGTTATATGGCTGAGGATAAGGGAGATACTTTGCAAAAATATCAAGGATATGTGGTGGTAGGGAAGTGGTGGTCAAGTGGTGGGTTCAATCGATAGTGATCGATACCCGTCGGTTCGAGCCGATTTTCCTTAAATCGCGTATACCAGGGTTTTAACTTATAATTCACTAACTTATTATTATCACTTCTAATCATATAATATTTCCTCATCCAAAAGTCACTCTTACCTACCAAATTTGATCCTCACTCCGTACCAAATAATCACACTACGAAAAAACGTGAAAATCCTAATTCGCGCTAACTTGAAAACGAAAAGTGAAACCCTACTTTCTAGGTTCATTTGCACTTATTGTGGGGTGATTGAGTAGTAGGGCTATTAGAAAGTAATAATTTCCAAATAAAAGGAATTTTAAGAAAAATGTGCGGGATTTTACAATTCCATTGATTACAATTAGGGTTCCGATTAAAAATGAGAAATTTAAGAAAATCGGTTAGTCACAAGTAAACTAGGTTTTTTTTTTCTTTTGATTAGAATTTAGGGTTTAACGAAGTCGGGGTATCACAGAACTGGGTGTTGATGTCTTCATAAAAAATGTAGGTCTATGTCTTAGTTTCGAAACAGCATAAAATTCGCCTGAATCTGAGATGCGTAGCCACAGTAGTGCTCAAAACACCGTAGGGTGTCGAAACTGCCATTGTTTTTAAGTCTTGATTACCTTTCTTTTACTTCCGTTTCCTTGGTCCGACTTTGCATGTACCTTATAAGTATCCTAACCCTGGTTTCTTATGACCTAACTAAGTGTTCAAAACATGATTACTAGTTGCACCTATTGACTTTCAAATAGTGACCAAAAAAAAAAAACTAGAAAACTAGTTATGCTATATTTTTTTTCCTAAAAAATCTTTTGTTTTGATCCAAAGTGGCTGTATGTTCTTAGAATGTGTTTAGGTATCTCACATATTTCTGGGATTTTGAATCAAGTGCTCATGCATATGACTTTTTAATTTGATTGACTAAACCCTTAAAGGTGGACGTTTTCTTCCTTAGTGTTTAAGTTGAGCTTGATGGCTATGGCTATCTTAAACGAGTATTGTGATTTGAATTTGATAAATTCTTGGTATAATATCAATGTACTTTAACCAAAGAGTTCACGGGCGACCCGAGGGACGATTCGGTGATTAGCTCCGATTACCTTCGCTAGTGGTGAGTGTTCCTTGCATGCGTGTATGCTATGTGACTTTCTTGTATAATACTGGATAACTGTCATACCATTATTAGGTGGGTGTGTACTTTGTCGCACTCGACCTACTCAAAACTAAATTTCTGTGTTTTCACTGATACTGACTGCTACTGACCTACTGTACTGACTGCTACTGACCTACTGCACTGACTGCTACTGACCTACTGCACTGTCCTTAAGTGTTTGTGTGAGAACCCTAAAATTTTCACATTTTCTTAGCCTTTTGTTTATTCTCACTTCCCTTGTTAAGTGAAAATGTGATAACCATTTGTTTTCAACAAAGGAAGGTTTTGATATTACGTGTATTTGGGTGAACGATATGTATATACGTGTATGTGTTGGAAGTACGGTTGAGCGCGGCAATTGAACTAGGACTATTTTATTTCTTTGCCTACATTTTATACTTTCCTTGGAAATATTAAAATTTCTATGCATTTTTACAAGCAAGTACAGTTTTAAATTCATTTTTCTAGTATGAGTTAGTGGACGTTAAATGTGAAACGCATTATCGATGTGGGGCCCGCTAGTGCGATAAATGTGGTGATTAAGAGTGAGTTTTAGATGATATTAAGTGTGTGATTAGAAGTGATAATAATAAGTTAGTGAATTAGAAGTGATAATAATAAGTTAGTGAATTAGAAGATAAAACCCTAGTATACGCGATTTAAGGAAAAACGGCTAGAACCGACGGGTAACGTTCACTATCGATTGAGCACACCACTTGACTATCACTTCCCTACCACCACATACCCTTGATATTGTTGCAAAATATCTCCCTCATCCTCAGTCCTTATAGCCGAAAATGTTGACTCAAAATGTAAGGAAAAGAAAAAAATTTTGGATGGATTTTGGTGGTACCACTTGTTGGCCATCTATGGCCCTTTGACCAAACCCTTTTGTCTTGCCTTCTTATCTTTCATTTGAGCTCATTCTTCATCATTTTTTTCTGGTTTGGCTGAGAGCAAGGAGAGGGAGGAGAGTGAAGAGAGTTTTCCATTTCCAACCTTGAATCCAACCTTTGTAAGTGAGAACAAGAAAAACTAAACTGATTAATCATTAGTTTGGAAGCTTGGGAAGTTTAAGGAACCAAAAATTTCAAGAAGTAGTAGTGGAGGATCACTCTTGCAAGGCCTTGTCTTGAGGTATAATGACTGATCACTCTTTCTTTCTCCATTAATCATGATTAAGTTGGGTATTAATGTTAGAGTTGTGCTTGTAATGCTTGTTTCAAATGGTTTTGATGATTGGAGGGAGGAATATTGAGTTAGGGTTTTGATTTATTCACTCATATTTCTTGTGGGTTAGGTGTTTATGGTGTATATATATGATTTATAATCTTGTAAAGGAGAAAGTAGTGGTAATTTTAAGGTAAAAATGTGAATTATAGCTTGACTATAACAAAAGTCCAGATTTCTGGAAATTCAAGCTTCAGTTCTGCCTGGTTCCAGTTCATGATGATAGAGGTCAAATTAGGCTTAGCAAAAAACATGAAAATTGTATAGAATGATGTTTTATAGTTGCCTACAAAATTTTAGCTCAATCGGAGCAACGTAGCCTGTGAAAAGATAAAAATACCCCTGACTCTCATAGGTTTAGTCCAGTGGACAATTTTGATATTTCACAACACTAACCGTGTCTGTTCACCCTGATGTTTACTGAATTAGCCTTTGGCCAAAACATGAAAGTTGTAGTACTATGTCTTAGCTTTCCAACGCCCCTAGAATCACCTCGTTTGGACTTCGGTAGCCTGAGTTATGGTCGTTTACGTATAAGGCGGTTAACAAGCCCGAATGTGAGATTCTGGTTCTGTTATTTGAGATTTTGACTTAGATAGACTACAAACTGTGTGAGAGCCCCACCTCTCCCTAGGGCGAACCCTAGGGTATCAGCGGACTGCCTGCCCAACTCTCGCCGGAGCTCAGTCGATCAAAGAACTAGCAACTCAAAATAACTGGTGAAATAACTTCAAATAAAATCGTACAAACCCTAATGGCACATAACTGTCAAGCCAACTTTCCAAACTTAAAACGGTGAGCTAAAAGTCACACTTGAACTCCATACTACAAATACATAACATAAGTTGAACTTATGAATTCAAGCTTACAAAAGTCAAAAGTAAAGTCGTCTTAACAAAAGGTTACAAGTTCAAGCAAAATAAAGCTAAGAAAGCTCTTGACCGTTAGTCCATCCCCGATCTGTTAAGGAAAACAAAGGGAGTGGGTTGAGCTAAAGCTCAGTGAGGTTCCAAGTAAAGCAAGTAAACACATAGCCAAATTAAGGCATAAAATAACCAAATAAATACCGTATGATACAATAACAATTTAATCACAGTTCAATTCAAGGATACAGGTGGCTTTCAAAAGCCAAAATCCCCTTGAGCTTGATCATAAATGTCTCTGTTGACTCTCCGTCAACATTTGTATACACAGAATATCAAGTCCGTAGAACACCACTTTCACCTGTCTCTGTCCACCAATCAACCCCTACCGGGCCCGCACTCCGTAAACAGTAGTTAGGTAATACTCGAGTATACCGATTTCAGTGTACAGTAAACAGTCCTCAAGGTTTATCGGCCTTCTCGACCAAGCCCTTGCTGGCTCGATAGAACCGACTCACCTATGAGGTTGGGTACCCAAACAGTAGTAGTAGTTGATGGGATATCACCCAAACAACTCAAGTACAATCACATATAGAGAATTCACATTTCATAATAGCAGTATACAGAGCCTCAGTGGAAAGTGTGGGAGGACGAATGCGATAAAGTACACACTCGCCTCCATTTTTATCAAATCAGGGTTTGGCTCGAACAGTTGTAAATCAAGTATTCAGATATTTCACATAAGCAGGTAGCAGGTAGTTGAACACTCACCTGTCAACCAAAGCAGTAATGAAACGTCAAGTTTCTCAGTTACGACCACCTTCGCTTCTCACCCCTAGGGCAACGAGTGAAAATTGTTAACCATTAGGTCCATGCCTTACTAAATTAGGCTCATTAAGAGACCAAGTGAGTAGTCTAAGCTACTTAATCCATCATACAAATAAGGTCCAAATCATGGTAAAAGTTCATGAGAAAGCAAGTTTAATGAGTGCATGAAAGTTCGGCAAAAGAAAAGTTTCATTCAAGCTTAAGAGTTTCTTCTCGGGTTGAACAGTCTTGCCCTAGCAGTCTTAGGAAAATGGTCATAACTCACTGTAGAAAAGTCGGAATTAGGTGCTGTCAGTGGCGTTGGAAACTAGACTCGAAGGGCTTTCCAACGGTACCAAATTCACACTGTGTTTCATCCCCTATCGACAACAGTAACTCAGACAAGGTGGCTGTCTTTCCAACCCTGGATCAGCATTGACCGCATGCCAAACTACTCTAGTTCTAGGTGCTAACTTCATTAGTTTTGATCCAAATTCACCCAAATCATTCCTCAAGTGGTCATATACAAGGATTCAAGTCATCTAGGATCAATGGAATTCACAATGCAACACACAAACATGATTTAAGGCAACCACAAAAGTCTCATAATGACAAGAATCCAAAACAGTCTACTAATGGTTCAAAATCACCACTTTACTTGCTTCAATTCCATTCCAACTCACTCATAGGCTTAAACAATAGTTAATCTAGTTTATTAGGCTTGATTAGGGCATAATTGAACAACAAGATTGAGGGAAAACCCCTCCTTCAAGAACCGGCCAGCCAAGAACAAAAACAAACAGCCCACAATTTCCAACATTTGTTCAACCTTCATCCTTACATGTTTTTCACTCAAATCATCATATCAAGTGGTAGATCTAGCTCAAAAGAGGTTTAAAACATAATAATACCTCATAAACAAACATGAACAAGATCTAAACATTTCATCAAACACTTGGTGTGCATACTAAGAAGCTTAACTACTACTTGTTTAATTCAAGAGACTAACCCCAAATCTCAACCAAACAACTTGTATTTTTGCCATTAACACTTCAAGTGCATGATCTATCATCAAAAACCAAGATTTAAAGAACATATACCTCTCTTGTAGTGAGCTTGAACCACCAAATCAATCCACCAAAGTGAAGCTTCAAGCTTGAATCAAGTACTTAGGGTTGGAGGAAAGTTTCACCCTAACTCTAAATCTTTCTCTTTGATTTTTCTCTCAAGATTTACTAGGGTTAAGAGCAAGGTAAAAATGAAGTTTCTCCCTTCTCCTTAAAGCTTCAAGAAAGTCGGCTATGAGGGAGAAAAAAAATGGCAAAAGCTAGCTTAAATAATCTTCTAACTTATGGTCTAACAAAAATCCATGGCTAGGGTTTTACCACTTGGCTCCATCTTGGTCCAATCCTTTATTAATCTTTGACTAATGGTATCTTAATCTTTCCAATTGTACCAATACTTAATTAGCACCTATAAACTCTCACATAAAGTCTCTACCACTAATAAAAGAACACTTGGACAAATGCAAGTGGTGCATTAATTAAAATCAACTCAAGAAAAATGTTTTACTTCAAATAAAAGAAATGAAGTGTAATGCATGAAAATTATTGTAACACATAGAGAATATAATGCAAGGGCATATAATATATGATTTAAATCCTAAGATAAGGATAGGATGAGGCAAATAATTTGGGGAAATTGTGTTTTAAAGTGAGGGTTCTCCCAAACTGGACTGAGTGGTCTTCATCAAAGTTGTAGGCCTTTGTCTTAACTTCGAAACGGTATAAATTTCACCCCAATCCAATAAGCGTAGCTTCGGTTGTGTCCGTTACGCAAAACAACGTCAAATCTGTCTTTTGTTTCTTGACTCAACCTTCATTTCCGCACATGCTCCTAGCTTGATTTTGTACTTGTATGACTTGGAGCCTATGGAATGGCTATTGAAACGAGATGATTTTGTATATGACTTTGGGTTTGATTGAGGAAAAGAATGAAGCCATAAAGGGCTGAAAAATAGGTAAATACAAAAGGGCGTGCTGCCCAAATTTACGCTCGAGAACTAGGTCGATATACTTGCGACTTGAGTAAGGCTTGAGAGTGAATACCACGTGAACCATCTAGGGTATTTATGTTTTCTTTGCCACTTCGACTCAAATAGCGATTTTAAAGTTTTACAAGTGAGTCTAAGTTTTACAAATATTTTACTTATGTCCATTGGTTTCAATGTACTCTTTTCACTACCAAAACCATATTAATACTTTGTACTAGTACGTATTCGACTTGTCTTTGACTCACTTACATCTTTGATGGTTGAAACATAATGTGTTCGTTTGATTATTAGGGTTCCTTGGTGATTGAGAGTATTATCCAGAAGGAAACTTTGGACGTTATTTTGCTTAAATAGGTGAGTGTTCCTTGTTGTTATGTTACTCTTGACTATATGCCTTGTTCCATGTTATGGATATTTGATTGAATGTTAAATGCTTTCAATGATTGCTAAAAACGAGTTTTCTAGGCGAGTGTGTATTTTATCGCACTCGACCTAAATGAATGTGAAATTTTCAATGATTGAATGATTATATATGCATGAATATAAGCCTGATGGCTGAACTGGGCCCTGCCCTTCGTTACTGATCGACTCGAGCCAGAAGCGGACTTGGTCGGGCAATTTAGTAACCCTGGGTGAACGTTTGGTATACTCGAGTATTACCTTGTTGTCGGGTGGAGTCCGGCCAACGTCCGGAAGGGGGTGAAATGAAATGAATGAACGAGTGGCAATGAATGAAATGAAGGGTTTTACTTATCAAAATGCATTTTTAAAATGATCCCGTATCCTTTTAATGAATGTGTTGTTATCGCTTTTCCTTGTAAATGTTTCTTGAACTGGATTGATTATTTGATTATGTGCTCGGAACCTCACTGGGCTTTTAGCTCATCCCTTTAGTTTTGTTTTCCTTAACAGGGGAAGGCGATCAAGGACGAGAGCTCGATAGAGACTAGCCTAGACTAGTTTCTTTGATTTTGTAATGGTTCTCGCCCTAGTGCTCGGCACGGGCTGGATGTATGGTGAATTGAGAACCTTTGTATATTCGATGGTTGTACTGCCTTTTGAGATAGAAATGTATATAAGTTGTGCTTTAAGTTTTGGATCGTTGTTATGTTTATTCTTGGTTTATTCTGGTTTCGATTGAGGATTGAAATGAACGACTGAGTCCCGGCGAAAGTTGGGCAGGCGGTCCGCTGACCCCTTTGGTTCGCCTTAGGGGGAGGTGGGGCTGTCACAGTTGGTATCAGAGCCTGCTTCGCATGGACTCTGCACAGAGTGAGCCTGGACTAAGTGGTGAATAAGTATGAAGGACTAAGTGCTCGTTCGAGCATAAGCTGTGACTTGTGAATGTTATAGGCCTTACAATTTCTTATGGTATTTGAGGATCATAGATAAGTACATCAGGTAGGAATTTTGATTGTAGATAGTTTACTCTTGGGACTGGCCAGCTCCAGATGTGAATTATCTTATTTCGGATTCTTGTGCCCGAGTACTCCAGAGTTGAGGCGGTGTTAAGTATTGGAGATTTGGATTTTGGGAACATGAATAGGCTTTGTTTGGCCAGAATGAGTACAAGAGGTCAATGGACATCTAATTTGGATGGTAAGTGACGTGAGAGACCGGACGGGGTTATTTAATTGAGACCGGGACAATATCGCCTTTTCTTTTGATTTGCCCTTGTATTGTCATTCCATAACTTTTGTTTGTGGTATGTTAATATGTACACGTGTAATGTTGACTGCTTTTGACTATCTGCCTGCTTTGACTACCTGTCTAAAGTGATATGTCTCTTTGTGCATATGTTTCTCTGTGTATTTGGTACGTTAGATCTTGCTATTTTAGTCAATTTACTTCGTTTGCTTATTAAAGTACCTTTTGGAAAAAAAAAAGAGAAAAGAGAGAGGGGGGAAAATAATATGGAGGGAAGACGTAGTCGTGGCCGGGGGAGAAAGCGAGCCCAAGAGCCAAGAGAAGAAAAGGAAACAACAGCTGAACAAAGACAAGGACCGAGAGTGCCACTTGTGCTTAAGAATTTATTATGACCCATTGTTTTACCCGGCAGGCTATTATCTGAGTTCCAGCGACTCCGTGAGATGGCACATTGGGTTGATATGTGTGACAGCCCCACCTCACCCTAAGGTGAACCGAAGGGTTCGGCAGACCGCCTGCCCAGCTCTCGCCGAGACTCAGTCATACCTCTATCAAAACCGGAATAAAACTGCAAGAATCAAAACGAAATGGAAGGGCCGCCGCCATGCAGGATCCAACCAAGTACAAGGAAACTTTGTTCTCCAAGAGAGTAGGTACATTCCCGAATACATATGTTACATAAACATGAGGAAACACTTCAAAATATACATATTAGTAAGTTTACAGATCCAAAAAGGAACGTTGTATTAAGATACATTTAGGGTTTCCAAATTGTCGAGGAACTATACCAAAAGAACAAAAGAATTTCTAACTAGCTCAACTCATTCCTCAAAACATTGAAGTTCCAAAAGATAGTTCCCTATAAGGAAAATAAGGATAACGGAACGGGGTGAGCTAAAAGCTCAATGAGATACCAATAATATAAACAGTAGAATTCATGAGAAAACACTTTGGATGCATATATTCACATCAAATACGAGAAAAGAATGAACATCACAATGTAAAGGATACAGGTAGCTCTCAGGAGCCAAATCCCCGTTGCTATACTTGATCCAGCCTCGTTGATCCTCCATCAACATTCAAATAAAAGAACCAGTCCAGTAGAACACCACTTTAACTCCAAAATTCCATTCACCAAACATACCCCTTACCGGGCCCGAACGCCAAACAGGAACAGGAATGATAATACTCGAGTATACCGGAATCAAGAGTCTCAATACCCAAAGATTCCCTAGGAACAGGCACCCAGGGATTATCAATTATCTCGACCGAGCCCTCGCTGGCTCGATTTAATTAACTCCCCATGAGGTTGAACTCAGGTTTAACAGGAAGGTCGTTGGATACTCTTCCAAACGACATCATAACAAGTGCAAGTAACAAGTTCAAGTACATAACAAGTACAAGTAATAGATTCCAGTTTGTTCAGTACAGGCAGGAGAACGAGTGTGATAAATTACACCCTCGTCTCATACAGGATAAACAGTCAGGAAAGACATTCGAATAGCAATTTGTAAGTACAGAAAACCAGTTTAGCGATAATTCAGGGGAGTGGTACACTCACCAGTTAAGCAAGGATACGTCAAAAGTTTCAACCAAGGTAGGGCTCTAATCACCAAGTAACCCCAGAATAACCAAAGTAAACAATTATGGTTCCTACAGTCACAAATCGAATAAATGGAATGTATAAATACGGCTCGACTACATGTCGTACGCCTTTTCAAGTTAGCTACTAGTACGGAAGATTAAAATATGACTTTTGAGCAAAAGGATAACAACAGTTGGTCCTAGGGTTACAAACAACTCCTAAAACCTATCATTTTTACCAAGATCAATTCAACTTGAAAGAATTGCGTAGCCCTAAGATTTTGGGCAGCATACCCTCTGTATTTACCTATTTTCCAGCCATTTATGGCTTCATTGTTTTCCTCAATCAATCCCAAAATCACACACAAAATAATCTCATTTCAATAGCCGTTCAATAGGCTCCATTAGAACGTATAAGTACTAAAGTAAGTTAGGGAAAGTCCGGAAATGAAAGTTAAGCCCTAAACCCAAAAATAGTTTTGACGTCGTTTAGCGTATTGGACACAACCGGCACTACGATTATCGGATGGATGTAAAATACACCGTTTCGAAACTAAAAGAAAGGGCTACAATGTTGAAGAAGGCCACTCAGTCCAGTTTGTAGTGCAACTAGGTCAAAATGTCAATGTACCAAACCAGAACCATATAAACAGGTTAACGAACCGCATTCTGGTTAAATAACCATAATTCAGGCTACCAAAGTCCAATTGATACGTTCCTCGATCAACTTGTTTCGAGACACGTAGCACGTTTGCCTAAGGATCTAGTGAGGTTGTCCAACGCTTGGATTGCGGGACCTAGAATCAAACGGACGACACGATTTGATTTAGGTGGTAGACGACACTCCGATGAAGGTGAATACTCCAGGGGAATAGGTCGGATGAACAATCGAGGACATGACGCAAGATTGCTCAATAACCCTTGCCAAAGCAAGTTAAAGTGCTCGAACTCTCTTCTTAGAAGAAGGAACGAATTAAACCAATTTTATTAATAAAACGACTACCCTTAATGCTTACAAAGCAAGCCTTTATATAGGCAAACTAATGAAACCCTAATGCTAGTAAAAAGGAAATAACGGTTCGGCCAGGCCTTGGACAAGGTGGGCCGAATCCACGGCTCAAGAAGCCCTACAACTAGTAACTAATCCAAACAATAACCTGACGGCTCAAGACTAAAAAGGCCTAACAGTTGGCCGACTCCTTTTAATTGGAAAAACTACAAAGACTAACTAGCGGGTTAGAGCCCAAACTAACAACCATCACTTGGCTCCTCGTGGGCTTGGATTAATGAGTAGGTAACTTGATTAACATCCTTCAAGCCTTCAAGGTCCCGCCACTCGTGCACACATCAGTCCCCTCCTCTTGAGAAGGATTTGTCCTCAAATCTAGATGGGGATGAATGATACTAACAAGAGTTAGTAGTATCACACCTCAAATCGATAGTGCGCTTGGAGGTCAGCCACGTTGGGAACAAATGAAAGGTCACGAGCCAAGTAAAATGTCGTTTGGTCAGCTTCATGAGGCTCTCAAACAAGGACATGCGCCAAGATAGGAAAAAGCTTGTGTAAGGCTTGTGAAAAATCCAGGTAGCAATCCAAAGCTCTCTAATCAGCTTTTGGGCATCGATTGTCATATTATTGTAACATCCCGAATATTAGGAGGTTGTTTGTGAAGAAAATATTAAAGTGTATTTCTTTGGGTTGATTTAAAACCTTATTTTGGTTTAAAAGACTAGAAACCCTAATATTGTAGCCAAAAACCCTAGTTTACTTGTGACTAACCGGTTTTCCTAAATCTCTCATATTTTAATTGAAACCCTAATTTTAATTACTGGAATTGGAAAATTCCTCACGTTTTCTTAAAAATTTCTTTTTATTTGAAGATTATCATTTATTAAAGCCCTACTATCCAATTATCCCATGATAAGTGTAAATAAACCTAGAAAATAAGGTTTTACGCTTTGGTTTCAAGTTTGGAGTAAAATTAGGGTTTTCGCGATTTTTCGCCGGATGAATTTTCGGTACAGAGTAAGGATTAAATTTGGAGATTAAAAGTGACTTTTAAGTGAAAAATAATATGTGAGTAGTAGCAGTAAAATAAAGTTAGTGAATGGGAAGTAAAAACCCTAGTACGTGAGTTTTTAAGAAAAACGGCGTGAACCGGCGGGTCCCGCGCACTACCGTTTGAACGCACCACTGGACCACCACTTTCTTGCACCACAAGCTTATTGATATTTGAGCCAAAATATCTTCTTATATTACAGCTAAGGGGACCGAAATTTGTGGCTTATAAGTAAGGGGAAGAAAGAGAAAAATTAGTGGCTAAGAATTGTCCAAGTGTTAGCCAAATTGTGGTCTTAATTAACTCTAACCTTCTTACTCCTTATAAGACAAAAATCAGCTTCATTTCTCTTCATTTTCTGCTGCCAAGAGCCGAGAGAGAGAGAGAGTAAGAATAAGAGAGGAAAAACAAAACTCTTCTCCATTTCTTCTTCAATCCACCAACAAAGTGAGAAATCAAACAAAAGAAACCGATTAATCTTGTCTTTGAGTGGTTAATTAGTGTTTGGTGGTGAAAGTTTGGAAAAGGAAAGCTTGGGGCTGCTTTTAGAGACTTCTAACCAAGGTAAGAGAACTCATCTCTCTAAGTTTTGCTTTTGATTTTGTTAAATTAAGTTAGTAGTTTGATTATAGTGGTGGAATCATGGATGATTAGCATGATTTAGAGGTTTTCCCCAATTTATTTGATGAACTAGGGGTTCTGATTTTCTGCTCAATGTGATGTATGATGTGTAAATGTTGCAATTAAGGTTATATAAGGTTGTTTAGTGGTGATTAGAACCAGAAATTTGAGGAAATTACACTTAGAGCTAAAAATTCCAGATTTCTGGAAAATTTCCCAAGCATTCTGTCCGAAATTGTATCTATATGTTAGAGGCCGATTTGGCCTTTGGTCAAAGAAGAAAAGTTGTATAGAATGGCATTTTATAGGTGCCTGTAAAATTTCAGCTCAATCGGAGCAACGGAGGTCGTGAAAAGTCCAAAATACCCCTACTGTTTTAAGAATTTCCCAGCAGTCCGTTTCTTCAGTTCAGTCCAGTTTATCACGATTTTTGACCAGGATCCATTATGATTTAGCTCTGGGCCAAAACATAAAAGTTGTAGTGTTCTGAAGTAGCTTTAAAATGCCTCAAAGAAAACCTGATTCGGACTTGTGTACACTGAGTTAGGTCCGCTACAGCATAATGCGTTTAAACAGCCGATGAATTGGTTTCTGGTTTAGTAGTCTGAGATTTTGACTAAGTTACATTAGGAAATGGACTAAGTGACCTTCATGAATGTTGTAGCTTTGTGTCTTAGCTTCGAAACGGCATAGGTTTCGCCTTAATCCGATAAGCGTAGCCTCGGACAAGTTATTTCCGCTTGTATACGTCAAATCTGTCTTGTGCCACATTGAATTTCTGCACTTGTACTTAATGCGGTTCTTGTTGTTATGATATTGTGAGCCTATGGAACGGCTCTTGACATAAATTGCTGATATGTATGTTGTTGGGCTGTTGTTGAAGAAAAATAATGAAGCCTAAATGGCTGGAAAATTAGGTAAACACAAAGGGCATGCTGCCCAAATTTACGCTCGAGGACTATATAAATACACTTGCGACTTGGGTCGAGTTGATATGAATAGTACTTGAACCATCTAGGGTACTTGAGTCTTCTTGTTCGAGGTATATAAGTAAGGATTTCAATTAATAATGAATAATCACTTATAAACCCCAATTATTACGGAAGATTGCAAACATGTACAATCTAGAAAATATCGCGAGGACGAGCCTAAATTTTCTTGTAAATCGAGGCTCAAAAGTGGGGTTCAACAATCATAAGAAAAATCTAATCTTTATCGTTAAAATCATTGGATGGAAACAAGTAAGTATGAAATCATGTAAATCAATTTCCAAACGATCGATCGAAGACGAACTAAAGCATGACACGTCACAATCCGGCCGGATTTCTGGCCGGATTCGAGGCAGTGAGGGATCCAAAATTTTTTCAATTTCCACCACCAATCCGGCCAAGAACTGGCTGGATATACGGCCGGATTCTTTAAAATGTTCCCGCGCGAAAATTTTACAAAATGGCCAAGAATTATTGAATTTAAGGGCATTCTTTGAAAAATCATAACTCACTCTCTGAAAGTCCAAAATTGGAAAACTTGGTATCGTTGGTGTGAGAACCCGTAACTTTTCCATTTTCTAGGTTTTATTATCTTTAATGGCATGTTTACTGCATTTTCTTGATTAGGAAAATTTCTAGATAATTTGTATGAGTAAATAGAGGTTTTAGGTGATTTTTCTAGTATCGAATAGGTTTGGAGAAATTAAGAGCGTATTTCGGACGTGAGACCCGCTAGGGTGAAAAGTTCGGCAAAATTCGGCCAACTAGGTTAAGTGTTGGACACTGGGTTTAAATTATCGGGTGCTAAGAGATAATTAGAGGTTACCCAAGTGGATTGGTAAGAGAGGAAACAAAGAGATAGAGATGCATTAATTAGGGTGACAAGTGTCACCATATGATTCAATCTTGCTATAAGACCACTATTCATTCTTTTACCATTTGACCAACTAAACCAATAAAACAAAAATTACCAAAATTCACCCTTATTTCAAGCTCTTGAAGTCGGCTCTCTCCAAGGAAGAAAGAAAGAAAACCTCTCCAAATTCTTAGCTCTACTCTTGCTCAAATCCAAGAACTCAACCATTTAATCTTGCTTTTGTTCCATAGAAACTCTTAAGTGAGTGATGGTGAGGTGTTTAGTGGAGTTGTTTGGAATACTAAAGTGATTAGTTGCTCCCTCTCTTGTGTTGCTAAGGTGAGTAGTGAAGGAACCCCTCTCCTCCATCTAATGATGTTTAATTAATGATTGGTGGTGGTATAAGATGCAATTTTATGGATTATATCTTGATTTTTGGTTGAATTGGTGAAGTTTTATAATTATTGGTGATATTTCTGTTTTCATATGAATATGATTATGTGGTCATGTATGATGATTGGAAATGATAGTTAAGGAAGCTGGAAGGTGGAAAAAGTGGTTAATTGCAAGCAATTTCTGTTTTGGAAAGAAAATTGGAAAGTTAGGGTTTCTTTGATTTACATTCTGCCCGACACTGTAGCTACTAGTTAGAGGCCGAATTGGCCTTGGATTAAAACATGAAAGTTGTAGGAAATGATATTTTAGAGATGCCTACAAAGTTTCAGGTCAATCGGAGCAACGTAGCTTGTGCAAAGATGGAATTACCCTTGCTGCCCTGTTTCTACCCGAATTTGAGAATTGCTTCTGTACTGGGTTATTTTGGTTGGGAATGCTTCGGAATTAGTTGTTGAGGCCTTCTGATGAATTGTACCCCTGTTTCTTAGCTTTTGTATGGCTTTAGAATTACTGGATTTGGACTTAGGTAGCCTGATTTATGATGTTTGCACCAGAATGCAATTTGTGAATCTGTTTTTACAGTTCTGGTGTAGTATATTGCATTTTTGACCTGGTTACACTCGAAACTGGGCTGAGTTACCTTCTGTAACATTGTAGCCCTATCTCTTAGCTTCGAAACGGTGTCTCTTGTACATCCATCCGGTAATCGTAGTGCCATTGGTACCAAAACCGTAAAATGATGTCAAAAACTATTTTTTTTGGGTTAACACTTAACTCCATTTCCGGATTTTTCTGGTTTCCTCTAATGCTTATGTATGCTTATGGAACCCTATTTTGGTAGTATTTGGCATTGGTTTATGACTTGTAATCGAGTCTTATTGTGCTTATTGGAATATTTTAGGGCTTGACTTTCCTTTCCGGTCATTTTCCTAGCTAAATTTTGTACTTGAATGACTTTAAGCCTAGTGAACGGCTTTTGGAAATGAGATTATTTTGGTACGAGATGTTGGACTGATTTGAGGAAATAATGAAGCCATGATGGCTGGAAAAGTAAGCAAATTTAGGGGAAATGCTGTCCAATTTTCTAGGCCGTTTGGTTCCTTTAAGTTTGAATTGCCTTTTGGTAGAAATGAAGGGCTTTTGGGTTGTTTGAGCCTAGGTCTTCATGTTACCTTTTCGTTTCCAAAAATCATGTTTTGCACCCTTGCATTAGTAATTATTTGGCGAGGCATACGACTGGTAGTCGAGCCTCACATGTGCATTCTGTATACTCGATTTTTGACAGTGGAACATTCAATTGTTTTACTTTGATTATTTTAGGGTTTCTTGGTGATTAAAGCTCTCTTGTGGGCAAAAACTTTTGAGGTATCTGTACTGACACCGGTGAGTGTACCACTACCCTAACTTGTTGTTGTTTAACTCGGTTTCTGTACATGCAATCTGTGATATGAACGACTGAACTATCTGTTTATTCTGTTTGAGACGAGGGTGTACTTTATCACACTCGTTCTCTTGTCTGTTCATATGCCAATTTTGAGTGCGTATCTGAATCTGGTATCTGTATCTGTTCTGACGTCGTTTGGAAGCTTGTATCCAACGGCCTTTCTGGGACCTCTGAGCTCAACCCCTGTGGCTAG
>NW_020864210.1:0-11910 GCF_003713205.1 Coffea eugenioides
TAATTGGCCGAATTTCTCTCACTTAATGCACTAGCGGGTCCCACGTCCAATATACACTCCAAACTTAACATGAACTAACTTATATCAGGAAAATGAGTTAAAAACTCTATTCACTTATAAAATATCTAGAAAAAGCAATATCATAGGGTATAGTGAAGAAAATGCATGAGAGAAAATAAAATAAAAGAATATAAAATAAGTGAAATTTACGGGTCCTCACAAGTGGCATATACATAAATGGCCTCTATCCGACGTGGCACTTAGTCTAGTGGGCTCTAAAGGCGGCCCCTGCCAAATATGGCATAGAAACACATATAACATGACATGATCATATTCATTGAACATACTTGCAAATTATAAAACATATCATTCATATCGTCTCATTTCATAAACATAGCTCATAAACAAGTACATGCAATATTCTGTGAGGACCCGAAAATTTTCTTATTCTATCGTATGTTACTAGTTTATTTAATTATTTATTCACCCGTTTTCTCCGAATAATTTATTTCAATCATTTTAAGTCCATTTGTATGGAACAATGTCTCCTTTATATTTTTAAAACATCTCGTTAGCAAATTTAATTTTTCGGAGGCTCGTTTAAGTGAGGAATAACGAGTACATGTTTTTCGAGGCTATATTTGAATCGAGAATGTAATAATTTTGGAGAATTAAGAATGATCAATAGTAGATTAAGAAAAATTAATTGAGAGATTAAATGTGAGTGAGTTAAAATTAAGTTTATACCGCCCGCGCGTCGATAGTTTTCCGAAAGACGCGCTGGTACAAATTAATTGGTGAATTGAGGAATTAATACTAGACTCGTGTGAGGACTCATGTTTTTATTTCTAAAATAGTTATTTTATGATTAATTACCCTAGTATTAGTTAGTTATATTATCGTTACAAGAATTTCTTAGAAATTGTGCTTTATCGCGCGCGAATCGGAAGTTCGCGTATATCGACCTGGATCGGATAAATGGAGATTTAAGAAACTTATACTAGACTACTAAGAGTGAATAATTATAGTACTAAAGGAATTATATTTGGAGGTTTAGTGCACAAGTGAAATAAACCCGAGAGAAAACGGACACGAAACACGCGCGCGCGACACTACTAGGACTTGACTTTTGAGACAAACTTTGGCCCCAAGTTTTCAAGCTTCCAAGAGAAGCTTTAGTCATCAGCCATTTCTCCCTCTCTTCTCATCTAAGCTAGATGAACATTCAAGAGGAAAGGAGGAAAGAAACCACTCCAAGTCTTGCTCCAATTCTTCACCAAAACACCAACCAATCTTCCTCCAAATCACCTTAAATTTTGCATCCAACTTGCAAATCACTTGGAGATTCACTTGGACTAGGAAGTAAACATCATCTCATGATTTTTCTTGGGGTTTTAGAGGTGCAAAATTTCTGATTTTCACTCAAGGAGTAGAAGGTAATCATCAAACCACTTAATCTTGGCTCTTTGGGTTCAATCGTGGCTATGAAGCTTGTAGCTTCATTATTGATGTTGTTATTTGAATTTAAATGGTTGGAGTAGGCTCTATGAATTCCCACCTTAGATATATGGACTGATATGATGATATAATGGTTGGTTTGAGTTGTTTTAGTGTTGTTTAAGTTAATTATGGGTATAGAATTGAAGGAAACCGAATGAAATTTCACTTGGGTTGCTGACCGAAAATCTGCCCTGTTTTTCTTGAAGCTTTGGTTCGAATTTTTGATACTCAAATGACCTTGAATCTGATGTATATATGTTGTATGTGGTGTGTATAAAGTTTCTACCAAAAATCATTTGGGTTCGTTGGATAAAAATTGAATTTTGGCAAGAACAAAATCTGGAAAACGGGTAACAGTGGTCCTCTGGCAATGTTCTTTAAAAGAACGTATCTCTCTATCCGGATGTTGAAATTGAGTGCTGTCAGTAGCATTCAAAACTAGACATCCGTAGTTTTCTAACAGTGTATCATGCACCTTCTAATTCGAACCAAGTCATCTGTAGTGATTGAGCAAAATCTGCTGTCCTGTTTCACTGTCAAACCGAGGGAAAGCTAGAAGCTGCAACTTGTGGCTCTGTTTTCTCTCACTTGCCAACTGAATTTCAAAATGGTTGTTCTGATGAATTGTATATTTTACAACATTTACAAAACATTAAACTATGGAGTATCCATATTCCAAGAAACATGTACAATGGAAAGCGATAGTAACATTCATGAAAAGGATACGTTCGTTCTCCTGTCATTTCGTCTTTTTTTTTTCATTTGAAATTGCATCTCCTGGACATTGTCCAGGCTCCACCAACCTCCACCAACCTACAAAGGTAATACTCGAGTATGCCAAACGTTCACCCAGGTCCCTAATCGCCCGACCGAGTCCGCTTCTGGCTCGAGACGACCGGTAACAAGGGGCAATGGCCAGTTCAGCCCAAAAGGCTTACATTCATGCGCAAGTAGCATTTAATCATTAATCATGAAAATTTCACATTTATTTAGGTCGAGTGCGATAAAGTACACACTCGCCCAGAAACCTCGTTTTAACAATCATTGAAAGCACTTAACACATAATCGATCCATAATAACAGGCCAATAAGTCAAGGAAATATGTCAAACAAGGAACACTTTCATATAAGCACGCATGATATGCAGGATAACAGTTCAAAAGTAACTTTGGAAACAGTTCAAAAGTAAATAATGCAAGAAACGTTTCACAAGTACTTTGGAAATAGTTTAGGGTCACTCACCTCCACGGCTCAGAAATCACCCAGCATATAACATTGCCTTGCTCAAATCCAAGTCTTAGATCACAAACTCAATGCAAACAAATCCCTTCAAAGTTCGGACAGCACTTCCCCTGAATTTGCTAACTTTTCCAGCCATCATGGCTTCATTATTTCCTCATTCCAACCCAAAGGTACACACACAACAACAACAAGTTCATCCAATAGCCATTCAGCAAGCTCCAAGTAGTCCTAGTACAAGTCAAGCTAGGGAAAAGTCCGGAAATGAAAGTTAAGCTCAAAATCAGAAAAACAGTTTTGACGTCATTTTACGGTAATGACACCAAAGGCACTACGATTATCGGCTGAAGGTACGAGACCCACCATTTCGAGGCTAAAATACAGGGCTACAACATTGCAGAAGGTCACTCAACCCAGTTTTGAGTGGAACCATGTCAAAAATGCAAGATACTATCCAAAAAACCGTAAAACAGAATCACAGAACGCATTCTAGCGGAAACATCATAAAGCAGGCTATCCAAGTCCAAATCCAGAAATTCCAAAACGAGCTGAAATCTAAGAAACAGGGATAAATTTCATCAGAAGACCTCAACAACCAATTCGGAAGCAATTCCAGCCAAAACAACCAATTACAGGCGCAATTCTTACATTCGGGTAAAACCAGGACATCAAGGGTAATTTCGAATTTTCTCAAGTTACGCTACTCCGATTGACCTGAAATTTTGCAGGCACCTCCAAAATATGATTCCCTACAACTTTCATGTTTTAAGCCAAGGACAATTCGGCCTCTAACTAGGAGCTATAAATTCGGGCAGAATGTAACCATTAGAACCCTAATTTTCCAGATTTCTTCCAAAACAGAAATTGCTTGCAATTATCCACTTTTTCCACCTTCTAGCTTCCTTAAATATCATTTCCAATCATCATACATGACCACATAATCATATCCATATGAAAACAGAAAAATCCCCAATAATTATAAAACTTCATCAATTCAACCAAAATCAAGATATAATCCCTAAAAGTGCATCTTATACCACCACCAATCATGAATTGAACATCATTAGAGGAAGGAAAGTGGTTCTTCACAACTCACCTTAGCAATACAAGAGATAGAGCAATTAGTCACCTTAGCTTTCCAAACAACTTCACAACCAAGCTCAACTCCACCAAACTAAGAGGTTTTATGGAGTAATTGGAAGATTAATCGGTTTAATTGAAAGATTGGGCAAGATTGGAGACTAGAAAATTGAGAGCTTTTCTTTCTTTCTTTGAGCAAGAAAGTCGGCCAAGAGAGGTAAGAAAATGAAGATGATTTTTGGCCAATTTTTGGTATTTATTTGGTAAAGGTAAAGGTAAAGTTCAATGGTCAAAGTCAAGAGTAAATTAGATGGTGACACTTGTCACCTTTAGGTTTAAAACATATCTTTTTGTCTCTCCAAGACAAATATCTTAACACCTTGTAAAATAATATCACTTAATACAAAATTTCAACAAGTTGTCAAAAATATAATGCATTTACCGCACTTGCGGGTCCCACGTTCAAAATACGCTCTTAATTTCTCAAAAACTAACCGATACTAGAAAAATCATTTCAAAACTATCTTTGCTCATAAACTTTATCTGGGGAATTTTTCTAATAAAGAAAATGTAGAAAAGACGGGCGATTAAATAAAATAAACCCTAGAAAATTAGAAAATTCCGGGTTCTCACACTCATTCTTTCGGGGCGTCACAACCTCCCCTCCTTAAAAGAATGTCGTCCTCGACATTCCATCTTGTACCAAATCAAGTCGAGACATCCCTCAAGAATCACTAATATTTCAGACCAAACCCACAGTCCGGCATCCTAAACTTCAAGCCTAGGATACACTACAAGAATCTGAAACCTAAGCTCTGATACCAACTGTGACGGCCCCACCTCCCCCTAAGGCGAACCAGAGGGTTCGGCGGACCGCCTGCCCGGCTCTCGCCGGGACTCAGTCGTTCACTACAATCCTCAAATGAATTACAAGATAAAACTCAAATATTACATCAAATTCTCCAATAAATAATTACATATCAAAAGCGAAACGTCCATGCTTCCACTGCGCCACTCTGATCCATGATCCCAATTATTATACCAGAGGAATTCCACAACAATAAAATCACAACAAGCCTTCCTTCGCTTTGAGCCCTGTGGAGGGGAATAAAATATTTTTGGGGTGAGCTAGAAGCTCAGCGAGTAACCGGTAAAATCAGTAATCAAATCGGTTTAACAATAGTTCATTTCAATGATGTCATAAATCAAATGATAAGTCCAGAAACAATTACAACATTTACAAAACATTAAATATGGAGTATCAATAATTCAAGAAACATGTACAATGGAAAGCGATAGTAACATTCATGAAAAGGATACGTTCGTTCTCCTGTCATTTCGTCTTTTTTTTTTCATTTGAAATTGCATCTCCTGGACATTGTCCAGGCTCCACCAACCTCCACCAACCTATAAAGGTAATACTCGAGTATACCAAACGTTCACCCAGGTCCCTAATCGCCCGACCGAGTCCGCTTCTGGCTCGAGACGACCGGTAACAAGGGGCAATGGCCAGTTCAGCCCAAAAGGCTTACATTCATGCGCAAGTAGCATTTAATCATTAATCATGAAAATTTCACATTTATTTAGGTCGAGTGCGATAAAGTACACACTCGCCCAGAAACCTCGTTTTAACAATCATTGAAAGCACTTAACACATAATCAATCCATAATAACAGGCCAATAAGTCAAGGAAATATGTCAAACAAGGAACACTTTCATATAAGCACGCATGATATGCAGGATAACAGTTCAAAAGTAACTTTGGAACCAGTTCAAAAGTACTTTGGCAACAGTTCAAAGTAAATAATGCAAGAAACGTTCACAAGTACTTTGGAAATAGTTTAGGGTCACTCACCTCCACGGCTCAGAAATCATCCAGCATATAACATTGCCTTGCTCAAATCCAAGTCTTAGATCACAAACTCAATGCAAACAAATCCCTTCAAAGTTCGGACAACACTTCCCCTGAATTTGCTAACTTTTCCAGCCATCATGGCTTCATTATTTCCTCATTCCAACCCAAAGGTACATACACAACAACAACAAGTTCATCCAATAGCCATTCTGCAAGCTCCAAGTAGTCCTAGTACAAGTCAAGCTAGGGAAAAGTCCGGAAATGAAAGTTAAGCTCAAAACCAGAAAAACAGTTTTGACGTCATTTTACGGTAATGGCACCAAAGGCACTACGATTATCGGCTGAAGGTACGAGACCCACCATTTCGAGGCTAAAAGACAGGGTTACAACATTATAGAAGGTCACTCAACCCAGTTTTGAGTGGAACCATGTCAAAAATGCAAGATACTATCCAAAAACCGTAAAACAGATTCACAGAACGCATTCTAGCGGAAACATCATAAAGCAGGCTATCCAAGTCCAAATCCAGAAATTCCAAAACCAACTGAAATCTAAGAAACAGGGATAAATTTCATCAGAAGACCTCAACAACCAATTCCGAAGCAATTCCAGCCAAAACAACCAATTACAGGCACAATTCTTACATTCGGGTAAAACCAGGACAGCAAGGGTAATTAAAACTTTTCTCAAGCTACGCTGCTCCGATTGACCTGAAATTTTGCAGGCTCCTCTAAAATATCATTCCCTACAACTTTCATGTTTTAAGTCAAGGCCAATTCGGCCTCTAACTAGGAGCTATAAATTCGGGCAGAATGTAACCATTAGAACCCTAATTTTCCAGATTTCTTCCAAAACAGAAATTGCTTGCAATTATCCACTTTTTCCACCTTCTAGCTTCCTTAAATATCATTTCCAATCATATCCACTTTATCTGTGGTTATATATGATGATTGGAAATGATGTTTAAGGACTCTATGAGGTGGAAAAAGTGGTTAATTGCAAGCAATTTCTGTTTTGGAAGAAATCTGGAAAATTAGGGTTCTAATGGTTACATTCTGCCCGAATTTGTAGCCCCTAGTTAGAGGCCGAATTGGTCTTGGCTTAAAACATGAAAGTTGTAGGGAATGACCTTTTAGAGGTGCGTCCAAAAATTTAGGTCAATCGGAGTAGTGTATAATGAGAAAAGTCGAAATTACCCTTGCTATTCTGGTTTTATCCGAATGTAAGAATTTCGCCTGTAATTGGTTGTTTTGGCTGGAATTTCTTCCGAATTGGTTGTTTAGGTCTTATGATGAAATTTAACCCTGTTTCTTAGCTTTCGGCTGGCTTTGGAATTTCTAGATTTGGACTAAGGTAGCCTGCTTTATGATGTTTCCGCTAGAATGCGTTCTGTGAATCTGTTTTTGTGATTCTGGTATGGTATCTTGCATTTTTGACCTGGTTACACTCGAAACTGAGTTGAGTGACCTTCTGCAATATTGTATCCCTATCCCTTAGCTTCGAAACGGTGGGTCTTGGACCTTCATCCGACAATCGTACTGCCTTTGGTACCATTACCGCAAAATGACGTCAAAACTGTTTTTCTAGTTTTGAGCTTAACTTTCATTTCCGGACTTTTCCCTAGCTTGACTTGCACTAGTACTACTTGGAGCTTGCTGAATGGCTATTGAATGAACTTATTGTTGTGTGTGTACCTTTGGGTTTGAATGAGAAAAATCATGAAGCCATGATGGCTGGAAAAGTTAGCAAATTTAGTGGAAGTGCTGTCCGAGCTTTTAAAGGACTTGTTTGCATTGAGTTTGTGAACTAAGACTTGGATTTGAGCAAGGCAATGATATATGATGGATGGTTCCTGAGCCATGGAGGTGAGTGACCCCAAACTATTGTTAAAGCTTCTTATGAAATGTTTCTTGCATTATTTACTCGACTGCATCTCATGCGTGCTTGCATGTGAATTCATGATATGATTTTGGCTTCAATGAGATCTTGGGGAGTCTTGTGCCGGACGCCAACGTCTCCACCTCTGTTTACTTGGAGCAAATGGCTCCGGAGCTCAAAAAGGGGCTCCCTCTTAATGTTAATGTTAATGTTAATGTTAAATGATCTATTTGAGCGTTGGGTGTTCAAGTGCTATGACTTCACTGGCTCACGAGAGCAATAAACGGACATTTGTTCTTTGAATCATGACATCATCGAAAGGATCGAAATGCAATATTATGAAATATGTTTGATTACTAATTTTACTGGTTACTCGCTGAGCTTCTAGCTCATCCCAAAAATATTTTATTCCCCTCCACAGGGCTCGAGGCGAAGGAAACGTTTGTATTAAAGTTCTCCGTGTGAATGGTTGGTATCAAGGATCAGAGTGGCGCAGCGGAAGCATGGACGCTTCGCTTATGATATGTAATTATTGGAGAATTTGATATAATATTTGAGTTTTATCTTGTAATTTAATTGAGGAAACTTTAGTGAACGACTGAGTCCGGCGAGAGCCGGGCAAGGCGGTCCGCCGAACCCTCTGGTTCGCCTTAGGGGAAGGTGGGGCTGTCACAGTTGGTATCAGAGCTTAGGCTTCAGATCTCTGTAGTGTATCCTAGGCTAAAGTTTAGGATGCCGGACTGTGGGATTTGATTTGATTTGATTTGATTTGAAAGTTAAGCAATTGAGGGATAAAACCGATAGCTGCTTCGCGTGGTCTCTGCGCAGTGTGAGCCTGGATGAAGTAGCGAATAAGTATGAAGGACTAAGTGTTCGTTTGAGCATAAGTTATGGATCATAAATGTTATAGGCCTTAAATCTTTCTCATGGAATCTGAGGACCATAGATAGGTACGTCAGGTAGGAATTTCGATTGTAGATAGTTTACTCTTGGGACTGCAGCTCGAGATGTGAATTACCTTATTTCGGATTCTTGTGCCTGAGTACTCCAGAGTTGAGGCGCTGCTAAGTACTTGAGACTAGCATTTTGGGAACATGAACAGGCTTTGTCTGGCTAGAGTGAGTACAGGATATCAACAGGCACCTTGGGAAGTGGAGTAAGAAACTGGACGAGGGTGATTTTCACTGAGCGTGGGACGATAAGTCGCGTTTCTTTCATTTTGCCCTTGCATTGTCCCTACATGTCATTTACTTGTGGTATGTGAATACCTACATATATAGTACTTGCTGCACTTGACTTTTTCTAACTTGAAATGTCTCTTGGTGTATATGGTGCATTATATTGTGAACATTTTGGTGACTTGTATATATATGTACACCTTTTGATCTTTTGATTATTTCGGGTATTCCAACCCTTAGCTCGTTGATTGTAATTTCGAGGATGAAATTCTTTGAAGAAGGGGAGATTGTGATACCCCAAATTTTAGGATACTATTTTTGTTTAGTCTCAAAGAAAGGATTACGGTTTCTTTATTTTATTTTGTCTTAAAACATTGTTTTATTTTAAAAAAGACTAGAAACCTTACTTGTACTTTAAAACCCTAGTTTACTTGTGACTAGCAGGTTATGTTTAAATCTCTCATATTTGACTCAAAACCCTAATTTTATTCTATGGAATTGTAAAATTCATCACACTTTTCTTAAAATGCCCTTTTATTTGGAAATTATTCTTTTACTATGGCCCTACTACTCAATCATTCCTCAATAAGTGCAAATGAACCTAGAAAGTAGGGTTTCACTCTTCGTTTTCAAGATTGGAGCTAATTAGGGTTTTCACGATTTTTCGCCGGATGATTTTTCGGTACAGAGCAAGGATCAAATTTGGTGTTTAAGAGTGACTTTTGGGTGAGAAATAATATGTGATTAGATGCAATAATAAAAAGTTAGTGAATAGGAAGAAAAAAACCCTAGTACGGGTGATTTAAGGAAAATCGGCTCGAACCGACGGGTACCGTTTGTTACCGGGTAAACACACCATTTGACCCATACTTTATTACCTTAATCTTCTCATTTTATTTTAGATAATTGACCCTCAAAATATCTCATACATCAGCCACAATATTTGACCAAGAGAAATGAGAGAAAATGCTAGAAAGAAAACAAGTGTCAAGGCATCTATGGAAGTTGGACTTTGACCAACTTGTCTTAACCTTCATAAAACAGAAATTTGACCAAAATTTCCTCATTTCTTCCCATTTTCTTAGTCTTGGCCGAAATTCTTGAGAGGAAAAATAAGAGAGGAAAAACTTCACCTTGCACCTCAATTTCAAGCCTCAATCTTGAGTTTCAACCGATAATCTTGCAAATTCCTCCAAAAAAGTTGATCTCCAAGGAAGGTTAAGGGTTTTGGTGGAGTGATTTGGGAAGAGGAAGGTCTTGGCAGCTTCTTGATATAGGGATTAAGGTGAATTTGGTAAGAAACTTCCCTTTACTTCTTATATGTGTGAACTAGAAGCTTAAAGTTATAGTTTTGATGGGTTTATGGGGAAAATTTCATGGGTTAAATGGTATGTTGGGATGTTTAACTAGGGTTTATATTTTCAACCTTGATTATGGTTATCTACCTCTTAATTGATGTTATTGAGCTAGTAATTGGTGGGTTTGATGATAGAGCACTTGTTAGATATGAATTTATAGAGTAAAGGTGCAAATTTCAGAATTTGGAAACCAAGCTACCCTGTTCTGTCCGGTTTTAGTGCTCCATGTTAGAGGCCGAATTAGGCTTGGCACAAAACATAAAAGTTGTAGAGAATGGTATTTTATAGTTTCCTACAAAATTTCAGCTCAATCGAAGCAACGTAGCCCATTAAAAATTTGGTGTCTACAGTTTGCCCCTCTTTGTCTGAGTTTTGGAAAAACTTGAGACAAAGAAGTAGACACCAAATACTTACCTGTGTTATTCGGCTGCAGCTAGTCGAACGACTGCCGTTTTTGAAATGAGAACTGAGCCCTTTAACAAAATTTAAAATGGGACTAACCCAGACGAGAAATTTAAAACGGGACTGACCCGAACCAGACATTCAAAATGAGATTGACTAAAACAGGAAATTTAAAATCGGGACTGACCCGAACAGAAATTTAAATCATGGGACTGACCCGAACAAAATTTAAATCATGGCACTGACCCGAACAAAATTTAAGATGAAATGCACACTAGTGGGACTGACCCATGTTTAGTGGCAATAAAGATGAAATGCACGCTAGTAGGACTGACCCATGTTTAGCGGCAATGATAATGAAATGCTCACTGGTGGGACTAACCCATGTTCAGTGGCGGTGAAAAATAAAATGCACGCTAGTGGGACTGACCCATGTTTAGCGGCAATGAAAATGGAATGCACACTGGTGGGACTGACCCATGTTCAGTGGCGATGAAAATGAAATGCACACTGGTGGGACTAACCCATGTTCAGTGGCGATGAAAACAAAATGCACGCTAGTGGGACTGACCCATGTTTAGCGGCAATGAAAATGAAATGCACACTGGTGGGACTATGTAACGCCCCTGACCAATATTGTCCCACAGTTAACCACCCCATTGGGCCGTGGGTTTTGTTCCTGGAGGTGGGGTTATACCCACAACAAGTGAAGAGCCCAAGCCCGCAAGTCAAGAAGCCCAGCACCCCTCCAAAAGGCCTCGGTCAGGTGGGCTTACCACTACAGGCTATTAAAGCAGCCCCAGGACTTCCTCCCTAGCCGATGTGGGATCATTACAATCCACCCCCCTTAGGAGACCCAGCGTCCTCGCTGGCACACCGGGGTCGGGAGTCGGCTCTGATACCACTGTAACGCCCCTGACCAATATTGTCCCACAGTTAACCACCCCATTGGGCCGTGGGTTTTGTTCCTGCAATGATTGTAATGATCCCACATCGGCTAGGGAGGAAGTCCTGGGGCTGCTTTAATAGCCTGTAGTGGTAAGCCCACCTGACCGAGGCCTTTTGGAGGGGTGCTGGGCTTCTTGACTTGCGGGCTTGGGCTCTTCACTTGTTGTGGGTATAACCCCACCTCCAGGAACAAAACCCACGGCCCAATGGGGTGGTTAACTGTGGGACAATATTGGTCAGGGGCGTTACGTTATTGTAATGATCCCACATCGGCTAGGGAGGAAGTCCTGGGGCTGCTTTAATAGCCTGTAGTGGTCTCTCCCACCTGACCGAGGCCTTTTGGAGGGGTGCTGGGCTTCTTGACCTGCGGGTTTGGGCTCTTCACTTGTTGTGGGTATAACCCCACCTCTAGGAACAAAACCCACGGCCCAATGGAGTGGTTAACTGTGGGACAATATTGGTCAGGGGCGTTA
>NW_020864211.1:0-16668 GCF_003713205.1 Coffea eugenioides
GCTATTATGCGTTATCTTCGACGGAGTCATTGGGAGTAAAGCCATGAGTTTTTCTTGGCTGGCTGTGAGCATTTTCAAACTGACCAAGAGACATGTGCACCGCATTATAATAATCATGACGTATGCAAGTATCATTCAATCTAAGAGGGCCAATATGTGGTGGCATTAGATTTGAGGTTTCGTACTCCAACTCTTGCTAGTATCATTGATGCGAGAGGCGGAAGCTACTTCGGATCTAGAGGAACACGATGAAGATTTGACGGAATTGAACCCGAACTTGGACCACTCAAGAACAGATTTAACGGTAGAGGACGCCACAATCAAGTATGTGTGCTTGATTGATAAGTCAAGAACAGCCTAGGATCAACTCTAGGATGTTCAACTTAGCTTTCACAAGCTAAGGGAATTTGCCACAAGGAATGGACGAAATTCTGGAAATTTTATTCAATACTCTCAAAAACTGAATGTAACATGCGGCTTGAGGCTATTAATAGCCGTAACTAAGACCTAATAAACTGGAAAAATAACAAGGAAAGTTCGGCCAGCCCCTTGGGCCTTCACTTGACCGAAAGCTAGCCCAACTAACTAAGGAAAGTTCGGCTTAGCGAGGGTACTTAACTGCGGCTCAGCCCACCGTTTGGAGCTTGGACACTTGCATCTTCAATTGTAAGCAGCATTTTAGTAGTCGTGCAAGGATATTCCAACTCAATCCCTTCAATGCTCGGTTTCTCTTGGTTTTGGATAGCACGTACCAAGGCTTGGAGGGACTCCTTGAATCTCTTAGCTCGTGCTCGTGTCACTGTGCCTTGGGGCACCTTCACAGGGTCTACTTGTACACTTTGGGCCTCGTGCTCCACCGCATCATTCCCCTCCTCTTGAAAAGGATTTGTCCTCAAATCTAGATGGGGATGTCGACAGTGCGTTTGGAGGTCAACCACGTTGGGAACAAATGAAAGGTCACGAGCCAAGTTAAATGCCGTTTGGTCAGTTTCATGAGGCCCTCAAACAAGGACATGCGCCAAGATAGGAAAAAGCTTGTGTAAGGCTCACGAAACTTCCAGGTAGCAATCCAAAGCTCTCTAATCAACCTTCGGCCATGGATTGTCTTATTGTCACGTGACATAAGTGGCAGCAATGAAGTGAAATGCACTCCATACGAATCGTATGAATTTGCACAAGTTGGGGTTGGTGAAGTAAGCTCGTGGTGACTAGCTTTTGGACATGTGAAGAAGCACGAACGTGCACCACTTGCAGCAGGGATAAGCACGAAATCGGGTTGCAAGTCTTTAGCCGTAGTTGGAAAATTGTGGACAGCGTTACAACCTATGAAAACAAAATAACCTTCAACTTGGAGCAATTCAGAAATCGGGTAAAGGACTAATGGGATATTATTAGCTAGATGGTAAGAAGGTGTAGAACGAGATTTAAATGAGAAAACTCCCTTTGACACTTCGATATTCCTTCCACCAATTGATTCAACTTGAGATTCCAGTGCTAGTCCTTGACACATAGGTAAAGAACAAGAAGTAGATTCTGGAATTTCTTTTTTAAGATGAGCTCGAACGAACCCTCCAATGGTGCGGACAGATTTGAATGGACATTGTTCCATGAATTGATACCAAAGAGATTTAGTTCCTAGAAGACCAACTCCATGGAAACTCGCAAAGTGTCCAAGTGACTTCGGGATGGAACATGCCATGATCAACTCTACTTGACTTTGTGTAACTTGAACAAAAGAAGAGGTACTAAACAAAACACATGTTAGCCGGTTAGCAAACAAAATGGTCACACTTTCAGCCTTTGTAAACACGGCCAACTCCTCCTTTTTACTCTTCACTAAGGCCAAATTATTCTTGTCTTTTTCCACTCCATTCTTCTCGGACCATTGCTCACGCATTGTACATGAGGTTTGATTTTCATTGTCTAGCTCATGTTCATGGCTCAGTTGTAACTCATTCATATTTGGCTCTTCAATCAACGAGGGACTAGGATGAATTTTCCCTTTATTACCACCGGTTGGCACATGGTTAAGTTGCTCCAGGTGTGAATCTAGCACTTGGCTAAGTCTTTCCATCATATCATCAATCAATGCTTCAGTCCGACGTTCGAATTTATCCATTGATTCACGAAGCTTTGACTCAATTCGAAAATTCTCGAGCCCTTCGTCTTGATTGTCAAGACACTTCTTAGATGAACCTTGTTTGCTTGAAGTTGACCTTGATTTAGATGCTCTACGCAAACTGCTTTGCTCCTTCTCATACTCATCACAATCTTGTTTATACCTTTCATACACACACAAAGCACGGTGGCGTTGCATCTCCTCCCGGAGTGAATGATACCCACATTGTGAACTGGATTGCATGGGGCTAAAGTACTTGGAGGTACTTCGCTTGGGACCTCTCCTCTTGAAAGGTTCGGTCTCCATGAATTCTTGATTGTATGAGCAAGATGCAACTCTAGTGGCCATGACTATGTGACCTGCAAAACGGTTAGTAGTGCAAAGGAATTTTCCTCCCACACATGGCTTACAATTGTAGTTTGATGTCCATGGTTTGTTCACCAACTTCACTAGACATATTTAGTCCACCTGCAAAATAAATAAACAAAAACGAGTTCCTTGCTCTCTTTTTTTTTTTTTTTTAAATACGATGTATAGGTCACTCACACTCGTATTTCACTCAAGTGTATCACTCTCTAATAATCTTACCAAGCAATTCCTTGGCTTGCTAGTTGCTTGGTTGAACAAACTAGGTGTTACCGCAGTATACGTTCTTGACTAGTCAACAAGTGACACACAAGCTAGTAGAAATAAATGGAGGTGTATGACTGACGACCTAGACACGACTCAAGACTCAGAATATAGCTGGACAATAACTAACGACTCAAAAGAAAGTAAGACAATTAACTTGAATGCTGAAATTTTGAAAATCCTAGAAAACTCTACCCGAAACCCAATTTTCTGGAATTTGTTGAGCTGCTGGTCCGTGGTCTTTTTGGTATGGGTTTTGGAGTATTTTGGGTGGCCTTAGGCTACTCAAATAATGGGCAATCTACTACCTAAAACTCAGCCCAATCGGGTGTCACAATTGCTCCAACGGTTTTAGGAAAATTCAAGAATTCAAGATTCGGAAATTGGAAAGTTTGATCTGATTTGGACACTTGGGGTTGCCAAGGATTGGAAACCTTGGAGTTTGGTCAGATTTGGGAGTCCCAAGTGGTCCAAATTCGAAATTTTGGGGCTGGTCAGATTTGGAAGTCAGATTTTGCACCAAATTTGGTAAACTTGTAGGCTGTCAAGAATTGGATGTTGTTCAGATTTGGAAGTCCAAGTTTGAATCAGATTTGGTGGCTTGAAGGCTGACCAAGACTAGGGCTGTTGGCTGTCAAGAATTGGATGTTGTTCAGATTTGGAAGTCCAAGTTTGAATCAGATTTGGTGGCTTGAAGGCTGACCAAGACTAGGGCTGTTCAGATTTGAAAGTCCAAGTTTGAATCAGATTTGGTAAAACTTGAAGGCTGGTCAAGAATTGGAAACCAGAGCCGTCTTTCTTGAAATTTTTTTTTGACTTCTGTTGGGGTGTTTTCACACAATAGCCAGCTAGTTTAGACCACAATTTCACAGCAATTAACGTAAACAACTTGGACAGATTTGGTTTCAAGATCAAAGTTCCATGAAAACAAGAACACGGTTGAAGGTTTATTTCAGGTTTCAAGACTGCCAAGATTAACCTCTTTGATCCAAGAAGCTCAAGACTTCCCCAATAAGGTTTTGATGTTCGAGTTTTGCAAAGCAACAACACAAAGGTTCAATAAACAAGTGCAAACAGATTCGGCATCCCAGCAAATTAATTCCAGCAACGACTCAAGGAAATGACAATAAGGTATGCAATACAACAGATTTTTTTTTTTTGGGATTTAAACAGAACATAAACACAAGGCAAAACTGGACAGAAATTTTCGGACAACAACTAAACAACAAAGACAGATTTCTGACAAGGAAACAACAAAGACAGATTTCTGACAAGGAAACAACAAAGACAGATTTCGGACTTGACAAACCCGAGCACTTGAGCTACGAATTTAGAAGACTAAAATAGATCTAAAAACGATAAAAAGGGATATTCGTGATACCTCTAACTAGCTCTGATGCCAGCTGATACGAGACGCGGAAGCTACTTCGGATCTAGAGGAACACGATGAAGATTTGACGGAGTTGAACCCGAACTTGGACCACTCAAGAACAGATTTAACGGTAGAGGACGCCACAATCAAGTATGTGTGCTTGATTGATAAGTCAAGAACAGCCTAGGATCAACTCTAGGATGTTCAACTTAGCTTTCACAAGCTAAGGGAATTTGCCACAAGGAATGGACGAAATTCTGGAAATTTTATTCAATACTCTCAAAAACTGAATGTAACATGCGGCTTGAGGCTATTAATAGCCGTAACTAAGACCTAATAAACTGGAAAAATAACAAGGAAAGTTCGGCCAGCCCCTTGGGCCTTCACTTGACCGAAAGCTAGCCCAACTAACTAAGGAAAGTTCGGCTCAGCGAGGGTACTTAACTGCGGCTCAGCCCACCGTTTGGAGCTTGGACACTTGCATCTTCAATTGTAAGCAGCATTTTAGTAGTCGTGCAAGGATATTCCAACTCAATCCCTTCAATGCTCGGTTTCTCTTGGTTTTGGATAGCACGTACCAAGGCTTGGAGGGACTCCTTGAATCTCTTAGCTCGTGCTCGTGTCACTGTGCCTTGGGGCACCTTCACAGGGTCTACTTGTACACTTTGGGCCTCGTGCTCCACCGCATCAATCATTCATTTCCATCCAGATTTGAGGACAAATCCTTCTCAAGTGGAGGGGACTGATGTGTGCACGGATGGCGGCCTTGACTCAAGGCTTCCATAGGAACATTGAAGGCTTGGAAGTTGCTAATCAAGGCATCTACACATTGATCCAAGTCAAGGAAGCATCAAGCGCGGCCTTAGCTACTTGGGCCGAGCACTAGGAATGTTAGCATTGTTAGTCGTATGAGTTGTTAGTTGGTTTTGATCATTATCGAGTCATTAGTTGTTAGTTGGTTTGTTAGTCGTGTTTTAATTAATAGTTTATTGGTTATTGGAGTCAAACAATCGGCCCACTCATGTTCAAGAGTGGATCGAGCTCCTTTTCTAGTTTAGGTTGGTGGGCCGCCAATCCTTGACCACAAAGGTTTCTAGCCTATAAAAAGGCGCCTTTTGTACCAGCAAAGGTTAGACACTTTTGATAATAAAATTTCAATTTGTTCTCTTACAATTTCGAGAGTACATTCCTACTTGCTTGGCAAGGGTTATTTGATCAATCACGCGTGACGTCCTTGGTTGTTCATCCGGCCTATCTACTTGAGTAACCACCTCAATTGGAGTCGCCGTTCTACCGCCTTGAATCGAGTTGAGTCGTCCCTCTTGGTTCTAGGTTCCGTAATCCAAACGGTTGAGTATCCCTCTAGGTCCTTGGGCAATCGTGCTACGTGTCTCGGAACGAGTTGACCGAGGAACGTATCAGTTGGCTTCAGAGCTGGTTGAGGTATCAAGTCGTTATATCCTCGTACTTGTTCTTGTCTAGTTCGTTTTAGGGTTCCTATTTTTCCGCTGTCTAGTTTGTTTGTTGCATCGCTAGTTGTTTCTTCGTTGTTCACAAATCTGTCCGAAGTTGTTTTGCCATTGGCGTCGTCAATTTCTGTCCGTTTTGTGTTCAATCATTGTGTTTTGCAATTGGGCCGTAGTTGGATTTTACTTATGTGTCAAATCTGTCCGAGTTTATTCCCTTGTTGCGCCGAATTTCTGTCCGTGTTGGTACCCTGTCGCGAGTCGTCAATATTCTGTCCGTTCTTGTGTTGGTTCGTTGTCTTGAATCTCCCCATAATTGTGTCCACAAATCTGTCCAAGTGCGTCTTCTAGTTCCGTCCATAGTGCCTTGAAATTCTGTCTTGTGTTCCATCGTTGGCTTGTCTATTGCTGTCCATAATTTCTGGTATCATTGTTTTGAGTTAGCCAACTTGTTTACTTGGTTTTTCAAATCTGAATTGTGGTGAAACTTGTTGGTATTTGTGAATCTTGAGAGAACCTACAAGAATCTTGAGTTTCTCGACCACAATCTTGAAATTCTTGAAGTTCTTGATAACTTCCTTGAAAGTTCTTGAAGGATCTTGAAGTTCTTGAAGATTCCTTGTGCGTGTGAATTGGCTGAACCAAATCCGGAAAATAGTCCAATCGGCCAAGCTTGTGTTGTGTTGTTCGTATAAGTCAAAAAAAAAAAAAAGAAACGAAAAACAAGAAAGAAAGTCCGAAGTTTATTGCCAAAATCAATCACGGATTACATCTTGTATCCAAGACTACAAAAAGGAAAAAAAAATTTCAAAAGTTTCGGTCCACTACTACTTCTTGAAGTTCTTGAACCTCTTGATTCTTGGAAATTTGTTTCGTCCGTCTAGCGAACAATTTCTTGTACTCTCGAGCATTGGTGAAAGGCTTTCTTGGAGTCTTTGCTTCTATCTAGGGAATATCTTGGGTAACCCATTGGGGGGGAGCCTGAGGAGGGTTGATTGCGTCACGTTGTTGAGATTCCATCTAGTTGCTATTGTCTTGAACAAACATCCGAAACTGCCTTCCTTGGGTGTGTTTGAACAGAAAATCCGAGCTTGACCTTGTGCTTGCAAGTTAAGGCTAACATGGGTGGGTCTTTAATAGCCTACCTTCCAACCGTACAAAAGGTTTCCAACCGAATTGTTCTTTCGGGAGTTGGAAGTGACAAAGTGTGCAGTCTCATCATTGATGGTAGTAGTTGCACCAATGTAGCAAGTTTGCCCATGGTAGAGAGCTTGGGACTTCCAACGACTAGACATCCACACCCGTACCGACTACAATGGCTAAGCGAAGATGGTGAAGTACGTGTCTACAAACAGGTACGTCTTCCTTTCTGATACGAACCAAGAGACACCATTGCGAACTATTCGAGTTCCCCTAGGACCCGTAACTCGAGCACGAGCTAAGAAGATGAGGGAGGAACTCCAAGGACTTGTTCATGAGATACAAGGCCAAGAACCCAAGGTCATTGAGGGACTTGAGCATGAAGGAATGAAAGCCATCCATGTAGTGCACGTCAAAGAGAACCATGTGTGACCCTTCTCTAGTCACATTTGTTGTTTTAATTAAGTCATTGTAATAAGGGCTTAATGGTCCATAGCATTGCTTATTTACCTAAGCGATGACCTCATAAGGTTATTTACCTAAGCGATGACCTCATAAGGTTGTTTACCTAAGGGATGACCTCATAAGGTTTGGTCAAGCCCACAATTCTTAGTCTTATGGAAATAGTCAAGCCTACAATTGTTAGTCTTAGTCAAGACCACAACTCTAGACTAGTTCCACATTTAGTTGTTCATCTCTATGTAAGGCTATAATTGCCCACACTTCCAATGGATTTAGGCATTCAATCAATAAATCAGATTTTGAGAGTTTTCTTGGTTTCTCCAAGGCTTCTTGAATACCTTAGAATTTCTCTAGGTGTTCGTGACTTATCAATCTAGAATCGCACTAGGTTGTGGCGTCTTCTACCATTATACCAAGGTTCGTTAACCACGTGATTAACGGGTTGAGGTCATCCGCTCCAAACTTGGTGTCCTCTTGTCGATCCTGAAACTAATCTTTTACGGGTTTCGTCACAAGGTTGGCGACGTTCGTATCAGTTGGTAATCAGAGCTAGTTAAGAGGTATCACGTTATATCCCTTTATTTATTTCCTTTCGAGTCAAGTTGTCCAAAATTCTGTTTTCATGTTCTAAGTTTGCTATCCGCAATTTCCAGATTTGTTACTTCGTGTTCTTGCGTTATTTTTCCAGATTTGTTACGTCATAAACTTGTGTCTAGTTGTTGTTAATTGCTGTGGTTAGTCTTGTTTGGTCCAGCCTTTTCTTTTGTGTCTTATTCTTGATTCTTTGTTTGAGTCTTGTTTCTATCCTGTTATATCCATTCAATTCCAGTCTTTTTGTTCTATTTGATCATTCGAGGTTACTGTTCATCCGAAAAAAAAATCAGTTTGTAGCAAGGGTTTTAGAGTCCTATCTAGTTATTACCTTGTGTTCTTGTTTACATACAAAAAAAAAATATATAAAAAAAAATATAGCTGGCTAACCTTACAAAAATTCCTGGAAATCTGTCTTGATCAAAACTTGGGTTTCTTGAAGTTCCTGATTGTTTAAAACCACAATCTTGAAGTTCTTGGAACTTTAGTTGGGATTCTTGAAGCCAACCAAAATCTGTCTTGATCAAATCGTGAAATCTTGGATTGTTTGGGGAGGAAATCATCTTCAATTTTGTGTTTCTTGAATTCTGGAAATTAACATCTTGAATTCTTGAAAGAATCTTGAAGTTTCTGGGTTTTGGGAACCAAATCTTGGTAAACAACAAGGCTGCAAAATTTCAGCTGCCAAAATCCTTGTCTTCACTACAACAATCTTCTTTCTTGACTAAGAACATTTTAGCCACGAAATTTGACTCTTCTTGGCTGATTAGAAAACAAAAACAAAGGAAGAAGAAGAATATTCAGCCTATTCAAGTCAAATTTCCCAACCTATTCAAGTCAAATTTTCCAACCTGTTCAAAGTCAAATTTTCCACCCTTGTTCCCAAAAACAACCAAATCAGTTCCAATCTTGAACTTGACCTTAGAATTTATGGGAACCAGCAAATAGGAAGACTAATCCTTGTTTCCAAAGGATTAAGGAAGAAAAGTCAGCCTTGGGTTTCCAAAACAGTCCTACCGCAACACAAATTCATCTTCCATTCGGATTCCATCTTTGCAACCATTGGGGAATTTCTGTCCAATCATTAATTCTGAAAATTTTTGTGCATCATTAGGTCAGTTTTAAGTGTCATTCTGAATCCTCTAAGTGTCCATTTACCTACCAAAACACTGACCAGAAATGCAGCAACCAGCAGCTCAAAATTCCAGTTTTGGGTAGAGTTTTGTCTAGGATCCTTAAAATTCAACTCTGAGTCATTCATTGAGTCGTGGTCAGTCTCTTCATCTTTTGTTTTTTTTCGTTCAAAGTGCTACAATCTTGTGACCCTGGTTGGTAAGTCGATCCACACTAGAAGGAGTTCTAACTTCTTCGAGGAGTTGACCGAGGAGCCTTGAAAATACCTTGGTGAGTTCATTAGAGTGTTCAAACACGAGAGCGAGAGTAAACACGTGAGGAAGTGTGCGAGATAAACTTTGCTTCTTTCCATTATTATTTTTTTTACCCTACCATGGCTAACGAGGGGGGAGCAAGCTCCCAAGCTTTTGATCTTAAACTTTTCACAGAAGCAATCAAAGGCGAATTGGGACGCATGATGGACCAAAAACTTGAACTAATGCATCAACGCATTGACAGCTTAGAGTTGTCTCATGGAAGCTCCAAAGGCAGCCGTGGAAAGGCTTATGCACATGAGTCTACCGACTCTAACTCAGACAACAACTATGAGCATAAGCAAAGTAGGTCCAAGCGTGAAGCTAGGCCTTCAAATGACCACATTCCGGGCATAAAGATGAAAATTCCGCCTTTCCAAGGACGATCAGACCCCGATGCCTACTTAGAGTGGGAGAAGCGGATTGAACTTGTCTTCGATTGCAATACTTACTCGGAGGAGCAAAAGGTCAAGTTGGCCGTGGTCGAATTCACCGACTACGCCGTTGTGTGGTGGGATCAACTCTCTACTAGTCGAAGGAGGAGTCGTGAACCTACCATACAAACTTGGACGGAGCTAAGACGACTAATGAGGAAGCGTTTCGTACCAAGTCACTACTACTGTGACTTGTACCAAAAGCTTCAAACCCTCAACCAAGGAGCACGAAGTGTCGAGGACTATCACAAGGAAATGGAAATACTCATGCTACGGGCAGACATCATGGAGGATCGAGAAGCAACAATGGCACGCTTCTTGAACGGATTAAGGCCCGAAATTGCTGATCAAGTGGAGTTACACCACTATGTGGAACTTGGGGACTTGGTGGAGAAGGCCATCAAGATTGAAAGGAGGATTAAGAGGAAGGATTCAACTCGGAGTTACTCCAACTTTTCACCCTCTTATCCCCGAACTACACCACCAAAGAAAGAGGATAAAGGGCCGAGTAATTCCATCCCTTCAAGACCGAGGCCGGATACGACTAAGTGGGAGTCTAAAGCAACACCAAAGACTGCCATTGAGTTGAGCTTGGGGCGAAATCGAGATACTAGATGCTTCAAATGCCAAGGCCGAGGGCATATTGCTAGCCAATGCCCGAACCAACGCACTATGATCATCTTACCCAATGGTGAGTTTCTCACTGATGATGAAGATGAGAAGGAGGAGTTGCCATCCCTTGAGGAAGAAGAGGAAGAAGAGGAAGCATTGCCCATCGATGAACGAGTTGGACTCGTTGTCAGACGAGCCTTAGCAACCCAAGTGAAAGCCGCTGACCATGCACAAAGGGAGAACATTTTCTACACCCGTTGCTATATCAAAGGCAAGGTATGTAGTTTGATCATAGATGGAGGTAGTTGTGCTAATGTTGCTAGTGCCTTGATGGTGGAGAAACTAGCACTACCCACTCTACGACATCCAACACCGTATCGTTTGCAATGGTTGAACGATAGCGGGGATGTTCGTGTGACCAAGCAAGTCCAAGTACCTTTCCGAATTGGAAAGTATGAGGACGTGGTGTTATGCGACGTGGTCCCTATGCAAGCATGTCACATACTATTGGGGAGACCATGGCAATTCGACAAGGGAGTTACATTCGATGGCATTACTAATAAATACTCTTTCAAGCAAGGCGAGAAGAGGATTGTGCTTGTGCCACTCACTCCTATTCAAGTTCGTGAAGATCAAGAAAGCTTGATCAAGGAAAGTGAGCTCGAGAATGAGAAGAAAAAAATAGAAAAAGCCGAGAGCTCAACAGAAAATGATAAGGCCGAGAAAATTGAGAGGAAAAAAACATATGGTGAGCCGGCCAAAATTGAAAAGAGAGAGAAAAGGCAAAATCTATTGATAAAAGCCAATGCAGTAAGAAAAGTTTTGAGTGTTAATACACCCATCTTTGTACTTTTGTGCAAAGAGGTGTTGGTTGTTACAAGTGATCTTACTAACACTCTACCATCTAGTATTGTCTCTCTTTTGCAGGATTATGAGGATGTCTTTCCCGATGAGATTCCAAATGGACTACCACCAATAAGGGGAATTGAGCATCAAATTGACTTGGTTCCAGGTGCCCCACTTCCTAACAGACCAGCCTACAAAATGGGTCCAGATGAGACAAAGGAGCTCCAACGCCAAATCGAAGAGCTTCTAACAAAGGGATGGGCACGAGAAAGCTTGAGCCCATGTGCGGTTCCCGTCATCTTGGTGCCTAAAAAGGATGGAAGTTGGCGAATGTGCACTGACTGTAGGGCCGTTAATGCAATAACGGTAAAATATCGTCACCCTATTCCTAGACTTGATGATATGTTAGATGAGCTATATGGTGCTGTGATTTTCACTAAAATTGATCTAAAAAGCGGTTATCATCAAATTAGGATGAAAGAGGGGGATGAATGGAAAACAGCCTTTAAAACCAAACATGGCTTGTACGAGTGGTTAGTTATGCCATTTGGACTAACTAATGCACCTAGTACGTTCATGAGATTGATGAACCATGTACTTCGTCCATTCCTTGGAAAATTTGTAGTTGTATATTTTGACGATATCCTGATTTATAGTAGGAGCTTAGATGAGCATGTTGAACATGTGAAGCTTGTTCTTGATGTACTTCGAAGGGAAAAGCTCTATGCTAACCTTAAGAAGTGCTCCTTTTGTACTGATCAACTTGTCTTCCTAGGCTTTGTTGTGAGTAAACAGGGAATCAAAGTGGACGAGGAGAAGGTTAAAGCAATTCGAGAATGGCCTACTCCAAGCACGGTGGGTGAGGTACGCAGCTTCCATGGTCTTGCTAGTTTTTATAGACGATTTGTTAAAGATTTTAGTACCATTGCTGCACCTCTAACTGCTGTAATTAAGAAAAATGAGCCATTTGTGTGGAGAGATGCTCAAGTACGTGCTTTCCAAATGCTTAAACATCAACTCACACATGCACCACTACTTGCATTACCATGCTTTGACAAGATGTTTGAAATAGAGTGTGATGCATCTGGGGTGGGTATTGGAGCTGTCCTAATGCAAGAGGGCAAACCAATTGCATACTTTAGTGAAAAACTCAATGGGGCAGTTTTGAACTATTCCACTTATGATAAGGAGTTGTACTCCTTAATCCGTGCTTTAGAAACTTGGCAACATTACTTGAGACCAAGGGAATTTGTCATACACATTGACCATGAGTCGCTTAAGCACATTAAGTCACAATACAAGTTGAATAAGCGTCATGTTAGGTGGATTGCATTTATTGAAACCTTCCCTTATGTGATTAAGTACAAAGTGGGGAAAACTAATGTTGTTGCTGATGCATTATCACGTCGGTACTCTTTGCTTACTCAACTTGATGCAAGGTTGTTAGGATTTGAATTAGTTAAAGAGTTATACACCAATGACCCAGATTTCTCAGGTATTTATGACTCTTGTGGTTCAGCAACTCAAGGTAAATTCTACATCCTTGATGGATTTCTTTTCTACCTCAATCGACTATGTATACCTAACTGCTCTATTCGCTCTTTACTTGTTAGGGAAGCACATGGAGGTGGCTTGATGGGACACTTTGGCGTGGCTAAAACCTTAGCTATCCTTCAAGAGCACTTCCATTGGCCAAGGATGAAACGAGATGTGGAGCGAATGGTGGCTAAATGCATTACTTGCCACAAAGCTAAGTCTAAACTTCAACCCTATGGCCTTTATAGTCCTTTACCTGTACCTAAGGAACCTTGGACCGACATTTCCATGGATTTTGTTTTAGGGTTGCCTAGGTCAAAGAGGGGAAATGATAGCATCTTTGTTATTGTTGACAGATTTTCAAAAATGGCACATTTTATACCATGTCACAAAACAGATGATGCATCGCACATTGCTGATTTATTTTTCAAAGAAATCATTAGATTGCATGGCATGCCTAGGACAATTGTCTCTGATAGGGATGTCAAATTTTTGAGTTACTTTTGGAAAACTTTGTGGGGAAAATTGGGTACCAAATTGCTATTTTCTACTACTAGTCACCCACAAACTGATGGCCAAACTGAGGTTGTCAATCGTACACTATCTACACTCTTGCGTGCCATCATTAGAAAAAACATTAGAACATGGGAAGAGTGTTTACCCCATGTTGAGTTTGCATACAATCGTACGGTGCATAGTTCTACTCATTTTTCACCATTTGAAATAGTCTATGGTTTTAACCCTTTAACACCACTAGACTTATCACCTTTACCTACTTCTGAGCACATTAACATGGATGGTGCTAAACGAGCAGATTTTGTCAAGAAATTACACCAGCAGGTACGCCTAAACATTGAGCGAAGGATGGACCAAGTTGCTCAACGGGTTAACAAGGGACGCCAACGCGTTGTGTTTGAACCTGGTGACTGGGTGTGGTTACATCTACGCAAGGAAAGGTTCCCAGTCCAAAGGCGCAATAAATTACTTCCCAGAGGAGATAGGCCATTCCAAGTCATCAAGCGCATCAATGACAATGCTTACAAACTGGACCTACCCGGTGAGTACAATGTGAGCGCTACATTCAATGTCTCTGATCTATCTCCTTTTCTTGCAGACGATGAAGCTGATTTGAGGACAAATCCTTTTGAAGAGGAGGGGGATGATACGAACCAAGAGACACCATTGCGAACTATTCGAGTTCCCCTAGGACCCGTAACTCGAGCACGAGCTAAGAAGATGAGGGAGGAACTCCAAGGACTTGTTCATGAGATACAAGGCCAAGAAATTATCCCCAAGGTCATTGAGGGACTTGAGCATGAAGGAATGAAAGCCATCCATGTAGTGCACGTCAAAGAGAACCATGTGTGACCCTTCTCTAGTCACATTTGCTGTTTTAATTAAGTCATTGTAATAAGGGCTTAATGGTCCATAGCATTGCTTATTTACCTAAGCGATGACCTCATAAGGTTATTTACCTAAGCGATGACCTCATAAGGTTGTTTACCTAAGGGATGACCTCATAAGGTTTGGTCAAGCCCACAATTCTTAGTCTTATGGAAATAGTCAAGCCTACAATTGTTAGTCTTAGTCAAGACCACAACTCTAGACTAGTTCCACATTTAGTTGTTCATCTCTATGTAAGGCTATAAATAGCCCACACTTCCAATGGATTTAGGCATTCAATCAATAAATCAGATTTTGAGAGTTTTCTTGGTTTCTCCAAGGCTTCTTGAATACCTTAGAATTTCTCTAGGTGTTCGTGACTTATCAATCTAGAATCGCACTAGGTTGTGGCGTCTTCTACCATTATACCAAGGTTCGTTAACCACGTGATTAACGGGTTGAGGTCATCCGCTCCAAACTTGGTGTCCTCTGTTTTCTCGACCCTGACACTCTCTCTCGTCACAAGCGTTGGGCGACGTCGTATTCACTTTCTCCATTGCAACCACCCATTGACGAAGTTGTTTGTGATGTTGTCCCATGGCCATGCTACCATGTTAATTTTAGGAAGACCCTGGCAATTTGATAAGCATGTCACTTTTGATGGTTTAGACTCTAATAAGTAACACTCTCTTGCACAATGCGAACGAGAATGTGACTTAGACCGACAAAAGAGGAAACAAAAGACGGCCGAATCTGGAAATTGCTCCACTTACACAAATGAGCATTCGGCCAAGGGTCATACACTGATTAAATCAAGCACTAGGAGCAAAACATGATAAATCAAGGCTAAGGAAGTAGGAAAGTGTGAATTCTGATCAGCCTTATTACTCATGATTTTGCAAACACATGTACTCTTGAATGTTTGATGAACTCGTATAGGCATTGCCTTCGGAGTAGTTGCTTTGTCGAGGTTAACAAGGAGAGAATGAGTTGATCATTGGCATGCTCCAATCCCTAACTCCATGTGAATATCAGAAATCTCATGAAGTTTGCCTCTTAAGTGTTGTATGCCTTTACGATCCCATTTTGGTATTTAACTTCACCCATGGAGTCTGTTTTGCTTTTGGGAGGAGTAATGGAAGTTTCAATGGGGTTCTTGCCGCACTTGAATACTTGTCCTATGCTCTTACCCTTTTGCAACAGGTGTTCCATAGTGATGATCAGTCTAATGCAGTGAACGTGTTTCAAAGTGGTTCTTTCATTATATCAGTTGCATTTGGAGGATCAAAAAGATGTAAACCGAAGCTATATGCAGTTATCTTCGAGAGTCATTGAGTAAAGCCATGAGTTTTTTCTTGGCTGGCTGTGAGCATTTCAAACTGACCAAGAAGACATGGCACCGCATATAATAATCATACGTATGCAAGTATCATTCAATCTAGAGGGCCAATATGTGTTGCCATTAATTGAGGTTTCGTACTCCAACTCTGCTAGTATCATTCATTTCCATTCCAGATTGAGGGACAAACCTTCTCAAGTGGAGGGACTGATGATGTGCACGGCGATGGCGGGCCTTGACTCAGGGTTCCCATAGGAACATTGAAGGTTGAAGTGCTAATCAAGGATCTACACATTATCCAAGTCAAGGAAGCATCAAGCGCCGGCCTTAGCTTACTTGGGCGCAGCACTAGGAATGTTTAGCCCATTGTTATAGTATGAGTTGTTAGTTGGTTCTTTGATCATTATCGAGTCATTAGTTTTAAGTTGGTTTGTTAGTTCGTGTTTTAATTTAATAGGTTTATTGATTGGTTATTGGAGTCAAACAATCGGCCCACTCATGTTCAAGAGTGGATCGAGCTCCTTTATCAGTTTAGGTTGTGGGCCGCCAATCCTTGACCACAAAGGTTTCTAGCTATAAAAAGCGCCTTTTGTACCAGCAAAGGTTAGACACTTTTGATGAATAAAAAAAATTTCAATTTGTTCTTCTTACAATTTCGAGAGTACATTCCTACTTGCTTGGCAAGGGTTATTTGAGCAATTCTACGCGTGACGTCCTTGGTTGTTCCATTCCGGCCTATTCTACTTGAAGTAACACCTCAATTGGAGCGCCGTTCTACCGCTTGAATCGAGTTGAGTCGTCCCTCTTGGTTCTAGTTCCGTAATCCAAACGGTAGTATCCCTCTAGGTCCTGGGCAAATCGTGCTAGTGTCGCGGAACGAGTTGACGAGAACGATATCAAGTTGGCTTCAAGAGCTGGTTGGGTATCAAAGTCGTTATATCCTCGTAATTGTTTCTTGTCTTAGTCGTTTTTAGGGTTCTATTTTCCTGCTGTCTGTTTGTTTTGTTTGCATCGCTAGTTGTTTCTTCGTGGTTCACAAATCTGTCCGAAGTTGTTTTGCCATTGGCGTCGTCAATTTCTGTCCGTTTTGTGTTCAATCATTGTGTTTTGCAATCGGGCCGTAGTTGGATTTTACTTATGTGTCAAATCTGTCCGAGTTTATTCCCTTGTTGCGCCGAATTTCTGTCCGTGTTTGTACCCTGTCGCGAGTCGTCAATATTCTGTCCGTTCTTGTGTTGGTTCGTTGTCTTGAATCTCCCCATAATTGTGTCCACAAATCTGACCAAGTGCGTCTTCTAGTTCCGTCCATAG